>NC_086447.1:71560720-71838220 GCF_028390025.1 Pseudophryne corroboree
CACGTAGTTAGCTCCTGATGTCTTCTCATTACTGCTCATTGACCATCTCCAGGCATAATGGAACACATTACACAAAGCTACTTGCAGCTACTCCCGGTATAATGGTTCAGGAGTTTTACAGCAGTACAACATGGCTTTAATACACAAGCAGAAAATGAGACATGTTATGGTAAATAAAGTTTGACATATACTGGAATGGCAATTATAATAAATGCATAACATATGATTGCTAGAATTATTGCGTTATTTACAACAATGGATTTTTGGCCCAACTAAATTTTACACATTATAGATTCTTAAGATATACAAACGCTGTATATTACGGAGATGAATCATATACTGTATATGAAATAATCTTAGTGTGTAGAATTACATATGTTCCTAATGATCTCAGCAGGTTGCCTTGTTAGGAAGGCGGCATCTCTTTCTGAGTACAAGTGACGGGTGTGCCGACTGCAGATGGCGGTCATTAGGTCGACATGCAGATAAGCACTGAGGAGAGTCAAAGGTGTGAATCTGATCTAAAAGCCTCACAATCAGGTGTTCATTTTAAAGAAATAAAAGCTTAAAATGAAAATGTTTCTGTATTTTTTTTCTAAGGGTGTATAGCCGCACCTCCTGCGATGAGGCCCAGCAGGGCTCTTTACTGCCCTGCTCAAAGTCGCTTTATAGAAATATTAGTAAATAGCCCTCATTGCATGGAGGGGGGGGGCATAAAATGAACTAGGGCACTACAATAGGGCATAAAATGAACCAGCGCTGCAGAGAGGGGTGTCCCTCTAGAAACAATTGGGGAGGCCCTTAAAAATGTTGCTACAGGGCAACAAAGTCATACCTCCTGGGTGACATGATGATAAGAGGGGTGTTGATGACATGAAAACTGATAATCACGCCCTTGGGTGGTGCTAGATACTAGAGATGAGCGGGTTCGGTTCCTCGGAATCCGAACCCGCCCGAACTTCATGTTTTTTTTCACGGGTCCGAGCGACTCGGATCTTCCCGCCTTGCTCGGTTAACCCGAGCGCGCCCGAACGTCATCATGACGCTGTCGGATTCTCGCGAGGCTCGGATTCTATCGCGAGACTCGGATTCTATATAAGGAGCCGCGCGTCGCCGCCATTTTCACTCGTGCATTGAGATTGATAGGGAGAGGACGTGTCTGGCGTCCTCTCCATTAGAATAGAGATAGATAGATTAGATAGAGAGAGATTGTGCAGAGTCGCAGACAGAGTTAGTTTACCACAGTCAGTGACCAGTGCAGTTGCTAGTTAACTTTTATTTAATATAATATATCCGTTCACTTCTCTCTGCTATATCCGTTCTCTGCCTGAAAAAAAAAACGATACACAGCACAGTCAGTCACACAGTGTGACTCAGTCTGTGTGCACTCAGCTCAGCCCAGTGTGCTGCACAGTCATCAATGTATAAATTAAAAGCTTATAATTAATTGTGGGGGAGACTGGGGAGCACTGCAGGTTGTTAGCAGGAGCCAGGAGTACAATTATATTAATTAACAGTGCACACTTTTGCTGCAGGAGTGGTGACCAGTGCCTGACCACCAGTATAGTATTGTTGTATACTACTAATATCTCTTTAAATATCAACCAGTCTATATTAGCAGCAGACACAGTACAGTGCGGTAGTTCACGGCTGTGGCTACCTCTGTGTCGGCACACGGCAGGCAGTCCGTCCGACCAGAATTGTATTATTTATTATTATATACCTACCACCTAACCGTGGTTTTTTTTTCATTCTTTATACCGTCATAGTGTCATCCTAATTGTTACGAGTATACTACTATCTCTTTATCAACCAGTGTACAGTGCGGTAGTTCACGGCTGTGGCTACCTCTGTGTCGGCACACGGCAGGCAGTCCGTCCGACCAGAATTGTATTATTTATTATTATATACCTACCACCTAACCGTGGTTTTTTTTTCATTCTTTATACCGTCATAGTGTCATCCTAATTGTTACGAGTATACTACTATCTCTTTATCAACCAGTGTACAGTGCGGTAGTTCACGGCTGTGGCTACCTCTGTGTCGGCACACGGCAGGCAGTCCGTCCGACCAGAATTGTATTATTTATTATTATATACCTACCACCTAACCGTGGTTTTTTTTTCATTTTTTATACCGTCATAGTGTCATCCTAATTGTTACGAGTATACTACTATCTCTTTATCAACCAGTGTACAGTGCGGTAGTTCACGGCTGTGGCTACCTCTGTGTCGGCACACGGCAGGCAGTCCGTCCGACCAGAATTGTATTATTTATTATTATATACCTACCACCTAACCGTGGTTTTTTTTTCATTCTTTATACCGTCATAGTGTCATCCTAATTGTTACGAGTATACTACTATCTCTGTATCAACCAGTGTACAGTGCGGTAGTTCACGGCTGTGGCTACCTCTGTGTCGGCACACGGCAGGCAGTCCGTCCGACCAGAATTGTATTATTTATTATTATATACCTACCACCTAACCGTGGTTTTTTTTTCATTCTTTATACCGTCATAGTGTCATCCTAATTGTTACGAGTATACTACTATCTCTTTATCAACCAGTGTACAGTGCGGTAGTTCACGGCTGTGGCTACCTCTGTGTCGGCACACGGCAGGCAGTCCGTCCGACCAGAATTGTATTATTTATTATTATATACCTACCACCTAACCGTGGTTTTTTTTTCATTCTTTATACCGTCATAGTGTCATCCTAATTGTTACGAGTATACTACTATCTCTTTATCAACCAGTGTACAGTGCGGTAGTTCACGGCTGTGGCTACCTCTGTGTCGGCACACGGCAGGCAGTCCGTCCGACCAGAATTGTATTATTTATTATTATATACCTACCACCTAACCGTGGTTTTTTTTTCATTCTTTATACCGTCATAGTGTCATCCTAATTGTTACGAGTATACTACTATCTCTTTATCAACCAGTGTACAGTGCGGTAGTTCACGGCTGTGGCTACCTCTGTGTCGGCACACGGCAGGCAGTCCGTCCGACCAGAATTGTATTATTTATTATTATATACCTACCACCTAACCGTGGTTTTTTTTTCATTCTTTATACCGTCGTCATAGTGTCATACTAGTTGTTACGAGTATACTACTATCTCTTTATCAACCAGTGTACAGTGCGGTAGTTCACGGCTGTGGCTACCTCTGTGTCGGCAGTCGGCAGGCAGTCCGTCCATCCATAATTGTATTATTATTATAATATATACCACCTAACCGTGGTTTTTTTATACCACCTAACCGTGGCAGTCCGTCCATAATTGTATACTAGTATCCAATCCATCCATCTCCATTGTTTACCTGAGGTGCCTTTTAGTTCTGCCTATAAAATATGGAGAACAAAAAAGTTGAGGTTCCAAAATTAGGGAAAGATCAAGATCCACTTCCACCTCGTGCTGAAGCTGCTGCCACTAGTCATGGCCGAGACGATGAAATGCCAGCAACGTCGTCTGCCAAGGCCGATGCCCAATGTCATAGTACAGAGCATGTCAAATCCAAAACACCAAATATCAGAAAAAAAAGGACTCCAAAACCTAAAATAAAATTGTCGGAGGAGAAGCGTAAACTTGCCAATATGCCATTTACCACACGGAGTGGCAAGGAACGGCTGAGGCCCTGGCCTATGTTCATGGCTAGTGGTTCAGCTTCACATGAGGATGGAAGCACTCAGCCTCTCGCTAGAAAACTGAAAAGACTCAAGCTGGCAAAAGCACCGCAAAGAACTGTGCGTTCTTTGAAATCCCAAATCCACAAGGAGAGTCCAATTGTGTCGTTTGCGATGCCTGACCTTCCCAACACTGGACGTGAAGAGCATGCGCCTTCCACTATTTGCATGCCCCCTGCAAGTGCTGGAAGGAGCACCCGCAGTCCAGTTCCTGATAGTCAGATTGAAGATGTCAGTGTTGAAGTACACCAGGATGAGGAGGATATGGGTGTTGCTGGCGCTGGGGAGGAAATTGACCAGGAGGATTCTGATGGTGAGGTGGTTTGTTTAAGTCAGGCACCCGGGGAGACACCTGTTGTCCGTGGGAGGAATATGGCCGTTGACATGCCAGGTGAAAATACCAAAAAAATCAGCTCTTCGGTGTGGAGGTATTTCACCAGAAATGCGGACAACAGGTGTCAAGCCGTGTGTTCCCTTTGTCAAGCTGTAATAAGTAGGGGTAAGGACGTTAACCACCTCGGAACATCCTCCCTTATACGTCACCTGCAGCGCATTCATAATAAGTCAGTGACAAGTTCAAAAACTTTGGGTGACAGCGGAAGCAGTCCACTGACCAGTAAATCCCTTCCTCTTGTAACCAAGCTCACGCAAACCACCCCACCAACTCCCTCAGTGTCAATTTCCTCCTTCCCCAGGAATGCCAATAGTCCTGCAGGCCATGTCACTGGCAAGTCTGACGAGTCCTTTCCTGCCTGGGATTCCTCCGATGCATCCTTGCGTGTAACGCCTACTGCTGCTGGCGCTGCTGTTGTTGCCGCTGGGAGTCGATGGTCATCCCAGAGGGGAAGTCGTAAGCCCACTTGTACTACTTCCAGTAAGCAATTGACTGTTCAACAGTCCTTTGCGAGGAAGATGAAATATCACAGCAGTCATCCTACTGCAAAGCGGATAACTGAGTCCTTGACAACTATGTTGGTGTTAGACGTGCGTCCGGTATCCGCCGTTAGTTCACAGGGAACTAGACAATTTATTGAGGCAGTGTGCCCCCGTTACCAAATACCATCTAGGTTCCACTTCTCTAGGCAGGCGATACCGAGAATGTACACGGACGTCAGAAAAAGACTCACCAGTGTCCTAAAAAATGCAGTTGTACCCAATGTCCACTTAACCACGGACATGTGGACAAGTGGAGCAGGGCAGGGTCAGGACTATATGACTGTGACAGCCCACTGGGTAGATGTATGGACTCCCGCCGCAAGAACAGCAGCGGCGGCACCAGTAGCAGCATCTCGCAAACGCCAACTCTTTCCTAGGCAGGCTACGCTTTGTATCACCGCTTTCCAGAATACGCACACAGCTGAAAACCTCTTACGGCAACTGAGGAAGATCATCGCGGAATGGCTTACCCCAATTGGACTCTCCTGTGGATTTGTGGCATCGGACAACGCCAGCAATATTGTGTGTGCATTAAATATGGGCAAATTCCAGCACGTCCCATGTTTTGCACATACCTTGAATTTGGTGGTGCAGAATTTTTTAAAAAACGACAGGGGCGTGCAAGAGATGCTGTCGGTGGCCAGAAAAATTGCGGGACACTTTCGGCGTACAGGCACCACGTACAGAAGACTGGAGCACCACCAAAAACTACTGAACCTGCCCTGCCATCATCTGAAGCAAGAAGTGGTAACGAGGTGGAATTCAACCCTCTATATGCTTCAGAGGTTGGAGGAGCAGCAAAAGGCCATTCAAGCCTATACAATTGAGCACGATATAGGAGATGGAATGCACCTGTCTCAAGTGCAGTGGAGAATGATTTCAACGTTGTGCAAGGTTCTGATGCCCTTTGAACTTGCCACACGTGAAGTCAGTTCAGACACTGCCAGCCTGAGTCAGGTCATTCCCCACATCAGGCTTTTGCAGAAGAAGCTGGAGGCATTGAAGAAGGAGCTAACACGGAGCGATTCCGCTAGGCATGTGGGACTTGTGGATGCAGCCCTTAATTCGCTTAACAAGGATTCACGGGTGGTCAATCTGTTGAAATCAGAGCACTACATTTTGGCCACCGTGCTCGATCCTAGATTTAAAGCCTACCTTGGATCTCTCTTTCCGGCAGACACAGGTCTGCTGGGGTTGAAAGACCTGCTGGTGACAAAATTGTCAAGTCAAGCGGAACGCGACCTGTCAACATCTCCTCCTTCACATTCTCCCGCAACTGGGGGTGCGAGGAAAAGGCTCAGAATTCCGAGCCCACCCGCTGGCGGTGATGCAGGGCAGTCTGGAGCGACTGCTGATGCTGACATCTGGTCCGGACTGAAGGACCTGACAACGATTACGGACATGTCGTCTACTGTCACTGCATATGATTCTCTCAACATTGATAGAATGGTGGAGGATTATATGAGTGACCGCATCCAAGTAGGCACGTCACACAGTCCGTACTTATACTGGCAGGAAAAAGAGGCAATTTGGAGGCCCTTGCACAAACTGGCTTTATTCTACCTAAGTTGCCCTCCCACAAGTGTGTACTCCGAAAGAGTGTTTAGTGCCGCCGCTCACCTTGTCAGCAATCGGCGTACGAGGTTACATCCAGAAAATGTGGAGAAGATGATGTTCATTAAAATGAATTATAATCAATTCCTCCGCGGAGACATTGACCAGCAGCAATTGCCTCCACAAAGTACACAGGGAGCTGAGATGGTGGATTCCAGTGGGGACGAATTGATAATCTGTGAGGAGGGGGATGTACACGGTGATATATCGGAGGGTGAAGATGAGGTGGACATCTTGCCTCTGTAGAGCCAGTTTGTGCAAGGAGAGATTAATTGCTTCTTTTTTTGGGGGGGTCCAAACCAACCCGTCATATCAGTCACAGTCGTGTGGCAGACCCTGTCACTGAAATGATGGGTTGGTTAAAGTGTGCATGTCCTGTTTTGTTTATACAACATAAGGGTGGGTGGGAGGGCCCAAGGATAATTCCATCTTGCACCTCTTTTTTCTTTTCTTTTTCTTTGCATCATGTGCTGATTGGGGAGGGTTTTTTGGAAGGGACATCCTGCGTGACACTGCAGTGCCACTCCTAGATGGGCCCGGTGTTTGTGTCGGCCACTAGGGTCGCTAATCTTACTCACACAGTCAGCTACCTCATTGCGCCTCTTTTTTTCTTTGCGTCATGTGCTGTTTGGGGAGGGTTTTTTGGAAGGGACATCCTGCGTGACACTGCAGTGCCACTCCTAGATGTGCCCGGTGTTTGTGTCGGCCACTAGGGTCGCTAATCTTACTCACACAGTCAGCTACCTCATTGCGCCTCTTTTTTTCTTTGCGTCATGTGCTGTTTGGGGAGGGTTTTTTGGAAGGGCCATCCTGCGTGACACTGCAGTGCCACTCCTAGATGGGCCCGGTGTTTGTGTCGGCCACTAGGGTCGCTTATCTTACTCACACAGCGACCTCGGTGCAAATTTTAGGACTAAAAATAATATTGTGAGGTGTGATGTGTTCAGAATAGGCTGAAAATGAGTGTAAATTATGTTTTTTGAGGTTAATAATACTTTGGGATCAAAATTACCCCCAAATTCTATGATTTAAGCTGTTTTTTAGGGTTTTTTGAAAAAAACACCCGAATCCAAAACACACCCGAATCCGACAAAAAAAATTCGGTGAGGTTTTGCCAAAACGCGGTCGAACCCAAAACACGGCCGCGGAACCGAACCCAAAACCAAAACACAAAACCCGAAAAATTTCCGGCGCTCATCTCTACTAGATACCCCCTATAGGTGGTGCTAGACATGCCACTTGGCACAGAGTATCCCTCTCTTGATTATCCTGGGTGCACACCCTAGTGAAATAGACGTGTAACCCCAGAATACAACAGAAGGTGTATGCTCTACTCAAGGTCTTCACAGTTACTTGCCCCTTTTTTGTTCCACCCTGTACACAGTGCTCGAAGGGGCCCTTCTGCAGAGGGCCACCTCCCCTGAGCTGCACGACCCCCACCAGCCACACATCTTACCTTGCGCACCGGCAAGCCAGTCCCTTCTCGGTTTGTTTCACAGTGTGGTGACATCACTGGTTAGATGGCAACACCTAGGAACCTGTTCATTGGTGAATACAGCCCAGCTGCTCAACCAGTGGATTGGTTTATTGAAGGGTAAGTGAGGTACAGCAATACTCACTGTGGTACACACACACGTTTCGGATGGGATGGAGCTTGAGCGGACCAGCCGGGGGGGGGGGGGGTATGCAGGGTGCGGGTAGCAGTGCAGGATCACTGAAAGAGTCTTGAGCAGGAATATTGCAGGTCTCACTGTTACCACATGTCACTCTTACACAGTGACAAGATGGTGCCACGTATGCGCTACTAAGGTCAGTGACCATCTTGGTACAGTCACTGAAGCCTCCCCACAGAAACAGCAACATGGAGTCTGTGCAGCAGTGCACTTCATTCTCAATAGGGCCAGTTTGCAGCACACATGGTAAGTATAATCTGAGTGCAGGTTGTATGCAGTGCGGGCACTTGGCCCGGGGGCCCATGTCCACTGCACACCCTGCACCCATTATAAATATGCCTTTGCCTATACAAATGTATTGTTAATGGAATCCGTCACTTCTGACAGCTTATCCTGGGCACTTTGTACTCTCACCCATTGCCGCCCCTGCTAAGGACACATGGGTGGAAATTTACTAAGCTCCCGAATCTATTCTAGTTTGCTTTTTTTTCTAAGTGTCATCTCGGGAATTTACTAAACACAAATCTCGGCAGTGTTGGGGCTATTCATATTGAGGTATACAGCAGTCCACAAAAATACGAATCAATAGACCATCGGTCATACACGGCTGTTATTTTATGCAACATGGGTCATTTACTAAGAATTTCTATTCTCAGTCACTGCTGACAATAGCCAAACACTGCCGGGAAAGCATAGAATTCGTACAGAAATGGAGCTTTCAAATAGACCTGTTTTTAAACACACTTAATGATAACTACTTAGTTCAACTAATTGAGGAACCAACTAGGTACAATGCAATCTTATACCTGGTATTAACAAACAATGGGGAGTTGGTATCAGGTATTATAGTAGGGGAACCCATAGGAAACAGCGACCACAATATGGTCACATTCAATATCAGTTTTCATAAACAGCCCTATACTGGCTCGACTAGGACTCTAAACTTTAGCAAAGCGAATTTTGAAAAGATGAGGGCATTTTTCAGGGCTATTGAATGGGAAGGTTTGTTTTTAGGAAAAAACACTATGGAGAAATGGGCGGTACTAAAATTCCTGCTAGCTAAAAATACACTCAAATTTATTCCTACGAGCAGCAAAATAAGGAATAAAAATCATAAACCGATGTGGCTTAACAAAAAGATAAAGGAACTTATGGGCAAGAAAAGGCGAGCATTTAAAAAATACAAATCTGATGGGGAAGCAGAGTCATTTCAGCACTATAAGGAATGTAACAAAATATGCAAAAAGGAAATAAGAGCGGCTAAAGTAGAAAAACTAGTCGCAAAGGAAAGCAAAGCGAATCCCCAAAAATTCTTTAAATACATTAATAGCAAGAGATTAAAGAAGGAGAGTATAGGCCCTTTAAAAGACAAGTTGGGAGTCTTAAGCAAAAATGATAATGACATAGTGGACACACTAAATGAGTTTTTTTCAACAGTATTTACTAGAGAGGACCCAATTCAGGGACTAACACATAATCTCAATAATGAGAATATCCCACTGATAGGTACTTATTTAAGCGAGGAAGTAGTCTGTGACCGATTAAAACATTTAAAGATTAATAAGTCACCAGATTCCGATGGTATTCACCCAAGGGTTCTAATGGAGCTTCACTCTGAACTTGCAAAACCGCTATTTTTGATCTTTAAGGATTCAGTAATATCAGGTATTGTTCCCAAAGACTGGCGTATAGCGGAAGTAGTGCCTATATTCAAAAAGGGAATATGCTGAACCAGGTAATTATAGACCAGTTAGTCTTACATCTATAGTGGGGAAAGTATTGGAAGGTATTCTAAGAGATAGTATTTAGAAGTTCCTTGAAGTCAATAAGGTCATTAAAAGGAATCAACATGGGTTTATGAAGGACAGATCCTGTCAAACCAACTTACTTGGCTTTTATGAAACAGTAAGCGCAAACCTAGATCAGGGTACGAGGTGGATGTAATCTTTTTAGATTTTGCCAAAGCGTTCGACACTGTACCACACATGAGACTTATCTACAAGCTACAAGAATCAGGGCTAGGAAGCACAATATGCACTTGGGTCAAAAACTGGTTGGATAATAGGGAGCAGCGCGTTGTGGTTAATGGATCTTTTTCAAATTGGACTGAAGTGTTAAGTGGTGTGCCGCAAGGCTCAGTATTAGGACCGCTATTGTTCAATATTTTCATTAACAACCTAACAGAAGGTCTAGAGAGCATGGTGTCAATTTTTGCAGATGATACCAAATTGTGTAAAGTTATAAATGTGGAGGGGGATGCTGAGTCGCTTCAGAACGACTTAGTTAAATTAGAAGCTTTGGCAGCGAAATGGAGAATGCGCTTCAATACAGACTAGTGTAAGGTAATGCACTGTGATAACAAGAACAAAAATAACACCTACCTACTAAATGGGGTAAAATGAGGGGATTCTGTACTGGAAAAGGACTTAGGTGTCCTCATAGATAGCAAACTAAGCAGTAGTACCCGAAGTAGGACTGCAGCAAAGAAGGCTAATAAGATATTAGCATGCATAAAACGGGGAATTGATGCTAGGGAAGAGAGTATTATACTCCCGTTATATAAATCACTTGTGAGGCCACACCTTGAATACTGTGTACAATTCTGGGCACCTTACTACAAAAAGGATATCCTGGAGCTAGAAAAGGTTCAAAGGCGGGCGACCAAACTAATTAAGGGTATGGAGACGCTGGAATACGAGGAAAGGCATGCAAGGCTAGGCATGTTTACACTGGAAAAGAGGAGATTAAGAGGGGACATGATCAACATTTACAAATATATAAGGGGACAATATACAGATCTTGCGCAGGACCTGTTTTTGGTTAGATCAACACAGAGAACTTGTGGACACTCGCTCAGGTTAGAGGAGAGGAGATTCCGCACAATACGGTGTAAAGGCTTTTTTACGGTAAGGACATTACATGTTTGGAATTCCCTGCCTGAGGGAGTTGTAATGGCTGGCTCAGTCAACACCTTTAAGAATAGGTTAGGTAAATTCCTAATGGATAAGGATATCCAGGGTTATGTGGCATAGTCGCACTATGGTTATTATAAAAAAGAGGGGTAAAACGTAACGGCAGCCATCAACTTCAGTCAAAATTTTATACAAAATAATCGTGCATAGGAGACCACAAATAGGTTGAACTCGATGGAAATTGTCTTTTTTCAACCTTAGATACTATGTTACTATGTTACTATGTTACCTGCTTCTGGCTGGCGTGATTAGATAGTCATGCACAATCAGTGAGATCTGTGTAAAAGTGTCAGAAAGAGTTAAAAATGAAAAAAAAAAAAACTGCGTGGGGTCCTCCCTCCTAAGCATAACCAGCCTCTAGCTCTTTGAGCCGGCCCTGGTTGTTTAAATACCGGGGGAAAATGGAGTAGGGTCCCCCGTATTTAGACAACCAGCACTGGGCTCTTGGACCAGTCCTGGTTCCAAAATACAAGGGACAAAAGACGTAGGGGTCTCCCGTATTTTTAAAACCAGCACCTGGCTCCACTAGCCAGGGAGATAATGCCACAGCCGGGGGCACATTTATATTGGTCCCTGCGGCCGTGGCATTACCCTCCCAACTAGTCACCCCTGGCCGGGGATCCCTGGGGGAGTAGGGACCCCTTAAATCAAGGGGTCCCCCCCTCCAGGCACCCAAGGGCCAGGAGTGAAGCCCAAGGCTGTTCCCCCCATCCCTGGGTGCTGGATGGGGGGCTGATAGCCTTTAAAAGTGTAAAAAAAAAGAATATTGCCTTTTGCTGTGGAACTACAAGTCACAGCAAGGCTCCCTCGCATGATGGTACTTGGAGAACCACAAGTACTAGCATGCAGGGAATTAATGTGCTTGCTGGCACCTGTAGTTCCACAACAAAAGAAATACCCAAATAAAAACATAACACACACACCGTGAAATTACAAGTTTATTTACACATACATGCACACTTACACACTCACACATACTTACCTAGTGTCCCACCGAGCCCATTGGTCCCCTTGTCCAGTAGATTCCATTAGGTTACCTGTAAAAGGTAAACCAAAATACTCAACTATTATCCAGCATTGGTGGTCATTCCGAGTTGTTCGCTCTGTAAATTTCTTCGCATCGCAGCGATTTTCCGCTTATTGCGCATGCGCAATGTTCGCACTGCGACTGCGCCAAGTAAATTTAATATGCAGTTAGGAAATTTACTCACGACGTTAGGAGGTTTTTTCTTCGTTCTGGTGATCGTAATGTGATTGACAGGAAGTGGGTGTTTCTGGGCGGAAACTGGCCGTTTTATGGGAGTGTGTGAAAAAACGCTACCGTTTCTGGGAAAAACGCGGGAGTGGCTGGAGAAACGGAGGCGTGTCTGGGCGAACGCTGGGTGTGTTTGTGACGTCAAACCAGGAACGACAAGCACTGAACTGATCGCACTGGAAGAGTAAGTATCGAGCTACTCAGAAACTGCACAGATAAGTCTTTTCGCAATATTGCGAATCTTTCGTTCGCAATTTTGATAAGCTAAGATTCACTCCCAGTAGGCGGCGGCTTAGCGTGTGCAAAGCTGCTAAAAGCAGCTTGCGAGCGAACAACTCGGAATGAGGGCCATAGATCGGTCCTCCTCTTTCCTGTCACTAGAGGACCCGGCAGCCAATCAGGGAGCGCCACATCACAGCGCTCTCCTGATTGGCTGTGCGCTCTTGGCCTGTCAATCAGGCGGAGCGCTCCGGCTATAATGGAGGATTGATGGTCAGGAGACCATCAGTATCATCATACCTCACCCCATATTTCCATTCACACATCTGTAAAACTTCCTGGGAAATTAGGCACAGGTTGCAACTATGACCGTGTGGTTGCGTTTAGATGAGTGTCAGCTCAGCAGCCAATGCAGTAGTAAGGTTGGACAGATCATACGCATGTATCAGAAAACAATTTCCTCTCCTGTGTCCCTGTCTTGAACTCTTTAGACCTTAGGTATATGCAGAGCCGGATTAACGGCGGGGTGGAAGAGGCGGTCGTCCCGGGGCCCCCACACACTGTCCTCACAACTGCAAAAAAAATTGGAGTAGGAGTACCGCATTTACCTGTCTCCTTTCTGTCCTCCTCGGCAGCTGAGATGTTCCATTACAGCTGCGGCCGCCGAGGAGCTTCCCTCACTGCAGTGTGAAGTCTCGCGAGATTTGACAATATCTCGCGAGACTTCACACTGCTGTGAGTGAAGCTCCTCGGCGGCCGCAGCAGTAGAGGAACAGCTCAGCTGCCGAGGAGGACGGAGAGGAGACAGGTAAATGTTGTACTCCCACTCCCATGTTTTTTGTGCAGTTGTGCGGGCAGTGTGTGGGGGCAGAGCCGGCCCTAACCAATATGATGCCCTAGGCAAGATTTTGGCTGGTGCCCCCTAGCACTGCCGCTAGTTCAGCAGGAGATGCCTGGCATGAGTCAGCTGGCAGCTCTGCTAACGTCGGGCGCCTTTTGTTTATGAAAATGCATCTTATTTGCATTACTATGTGGCTAAGATGCACAAGCAGCTTCTGCCTATTAAAATGATATGCAGCATGCCTATATTCCGTGTGTGACTGCGGCTGTATCTGCATATGAAATGCTACATTACAGTAATTTCCAGGACTACACTGCAATGTAGTATTTCGTATGCAGATACAGCCGCAGTCACACACAGAATATAGGCATGCCGCATATCATTTCAATCAGCAGAAGCTGCTGGTGCCCCTAAGCATACCAAATGCCCTAGGTATTTGCCTAGTTTGCCTATGCATAAGGCCGGCTCTGTGTGGGGGCCCCACAAATTTGTTGCCCAGGGGCCCCCACAGACCTTAATCCGGCCCTGGGTATATGGATTAAAGGGAAGTGTGACCTAACTGTGCCCAAACCAATACATTTCAGCAGAATAAAATCTCTGATGAAGAGATAGGGGGATGATTCCTCCACGTTATGTATCCTCCCTTAGTGAATACGATATGTAGGATCACTGTTGGATTTCCAGTATTCAACGACTTGCACTAAATACAGGTTTCAATATCTTGAATTAGGAAATATTTGATTGACAATATTTGACTATGTATTAAAAGAGGTGTCAGAAGACAGCCAGGAGGCCCCGGGGCATGTAACACAATAAGGCGCTGTAGCAGATGAGGTTTTATGTGCACACTGAGAACAAAGAGTGGAAGACATTGCCTGGGAAAACACCTGGATAAACCACTGACAGGAACATCAGGATGTCTACATCTCTCATACAGAAGTGGATATATAATAGGTAGAATACAAAAGAGTTTTCATTCTTCCATGTCGTCTTTCAAACTAATGCTGTCATATTTTAATATTGCATGCTATAGAGATGTTACTATTCATATTATTTACACTTACTCCATCAGTTCACATAGGGCCTGAATCTGAGATGGACACAGATGAAAATGAGGATGGGTCTCACAGAAATGTGTTTACTGCACACCTCCCAGTGATGCCGGGCCATGCACCCATCTCCCACCTCCAGGTGATGCCAAGTCATGCTCCTGCCCCCCAACCTATCACCTCCCAGTGTTGCTAGGTCATGCACCCATCTCCTACCTCCCAGTGATGCCAGGTCATGCACCCATCTCCTACCTCCCAGTGATGCCAGGTCATGCACCCATCTTCTACCTCCCAGTGATGCCAGGTCATGCACCCATCTTCTACCTCCCAGTGATGCCAGGTCATGCACCCATCTTCTACCTCCCAGTGATGCCAGGTCATGCACTCATCTCCTACCTCCCAGTGATGCCAGTCCATGCACCCATCTCCCACCTCCCAGTGATGCCAGGTCATGCACTCATCTCCTACCTCCCAGTGATGCCAGTCCATGCACCCATCTCCCAGTGATGCCAGGTCATGCACCCATCTCCTACCTCCCAGTGATGCCAGGTCATGCACCCATCTCCTACCTCCCAGTGATGCCAGGTCATGCACCCATCTCCTACCTCCCAGTGATGCCAGGTCATGCACCCATCTCCTACCTCCCAGTGATGCCAGGTCATGCACCCATCTCCTACCTCCCAGTGATGCCAGGTCATGCACCCATCTCCTACCTCCCAGTGATGCCAGGTCATGCACCCATCTCCTACCTCCCAGTGATGCCAGTCCATGCACCCATCTCCCACCTCCCAGTGATGCCAGGTCATGCACCCATCTTCTACCTCCCAGTGATGCCAGATCATGCACCCATCTTCTACCTCCCAGTGATGCCAGTCCATGCACCCATCTCCCACCTCCCAGTGATGCCAGGTCATGCACCCATCTCCCACCTCCCAGTGATGCCAGGTCATGCACCCATCTTCTACCTCCCAGTGATGCCAGGTCATGCACCCATCTTCTACCTCCCAGTGATGCCAGGTCATGCACCCATCTTCTACCTCCCAGTGATGCCAGGTCATGCACCCATCTTCTACCTCCCAGTGATGCCAGGTCATGCACCCATCTTCTACCTCCCAGTGATGCCAGGTCATGCACCCATCTTCTACCTCCCAGTGATGCCAGGTCATGCACCCATCTCCCACCTCCCAGTGATGCCAGGTCATGCACCCATCTCCCACCTCCAGGTGATGCCAGGTCATGCACCCATCTCCTACCTCCCAGTGATGCCAGGTCATGCACCCATCTCCCACCTCCAGGTGATGCCAGGTCATGCTCCCCCCCCCCAACCTCTCACCTTACAGTGATGCCAAGCCATGCACCTATCTCCTACCTCCCAGTGATGCCTAGCTATATGTCTATCTCCTACCTTAAGGTGATGCCAGGTAATGCTCCTTCCCCATCCCCCCATATCTCACCTACCAGTGATGCCAGGCTATGCATCCATCTCCTACCTCCAGGTGATGCCAGGTTGTGCTCATCCCCCCAACCATTCACCTCTCAGTGATGCCAGGCCATGCACCCATCTCCTACCTCCAGGTGATGCCAGGTCTTGCTCCTGCCTCCCCATCTCTCCCCTCCTAGTGATGCCAGGGCATGCACTTATCTCCCACCTCCAGGTGATGTCAGGTCATACTCCCATCTCCCACCTCCATGTGATGCCAGGTCAAGCTCCTGCCTCCACATTTCTCACCTCTAAGTGATATCAGACCATGCCCTCCCTATTTCCAACCTCACAGTGATGCCAGTCCATCTTCCTGCCCCCTATCTCTCACCTCCCAGTACTGGCATGCAAGTCTGTGCCCCCTCTACCTCCCACTGATGCTCAGCCAGGCTGTGCCCAGGGCAGTAGAGAGCACAGGTACTTTTCAGGGGGTGTGGCCTAATCACAGGAGGTGTGGTCATGCACCCTTAGAAAAAAAATACAGAAACATTTGTATTTTAGGCGCCTCCATGGCCACACTGCAGCCCAGCACACAGCAGCTTGTGCTGGGCTGAGGATCAGTGCTGCAGCTGCTGTTGTCAGGTAAGGGGGAGGGGGCCAAGGCCCCTACTAAACCCTCACTGGGCCCCTCCATCAGACCTGGGCCCGGGTAATTTGTATCCTCCCCCCCCCTCTCTCTGCACCACTGGCTGTGCCACGTCTATCTCCGACCTGCCAGTAATGCCAGGCTGTGCCCCCTCTATCTCCCACCTCCCAGTAATGCCAGGCTGTGCCCCCTCTATCTCCGACCTCTCAGTAATGTCAGGCTGTGCCCCCTCTATCTCCAACCTCCCAGTAATGCCAGGCTGTGCCCCCTCTATCTCCGACCTCCCAGTAATGCCAGGCTGTGCCCCCTCTATCTCCGACCTCCCAGTAATGCCAGGCTGTGCCCCCTCTATCTCTGACCTCCCAGTAATGCCAGGCTGTGCCCCCTCTATCTCTGACCTCCCAGTAATGCCAGGCTGTGCCCCCTCTATCTCCGACCTCCCAGTAATGTTAGGCTGTGCCCCCTCTATCTCCGACCTCCCAGTAATGTCAGGCTGTGCCCCTCCGACCTCCCAGTAATGCCATGCTGTGCCCCCTCTATCTCTGACCTCCCAGTAATGTCAGGCTGTGCCCCCTCTAACTCTGACCTCCCAGTAATGCCAGGCTGTGCCCCCTCTATCTCTGACCTCCCAGTAATGCCAGGCTATGCCCCTTCTGTCTCCCACCTCCCAGTGATGCCAGGCCAGAATGTGTCCCCTCTATCCTCCACCTCCCAGTGATGCCAGGACAGAATGTGTCCCCTCTATTCTCCACCTCCCAGTGATGCCAGGACATGATCATACCCACTCATCTGTGACCTTTCAGTGATGCCTGGAGATGCCCCCTCCACCACCCAATGATGCATTACCGTGCCCCTATACCCCCTACCCAGTCTTCCACCACCCAAATATGCCATGCACAAAAACATGATTTTGTAAGGCTAAAGCTAGGTACACACTTTATAATTGTTGGGTCGCTTTGCTACATAATCAGGTGATGGGGGCCTGCATTCTGGTGTAGTGTGTAGGCATGAGCATTTTGGACAATAAATAGATGATCACTGCACTTGTGGATGCTTATTACTTATATCACATCAAAAAATAAAAGAAATATATATATATATTAGATTTTTTGTGTAACTATTGCTCCTTAGAAATGAATAACTATTAAGAATTAATATTAGGAAGGCCTGTATTTATATCACATTTATTGTGCAATCACAATCAGAAATATGCATAAAAAACCCCATCAATAAACAACAATAAAATGGTAAAATTCCAAGGAGACTGATAATGTCAATCATTTGTTCTCTCCTTCATATGCATACATTAAAACAAATAATTTGATTCCTATGGCAGTAGTAACTATTGGCAAACTCCCAGACTGTATCCTGCTCCAAAGAATGTAGATAATGTATTTTAGTTCATTTGTAACAATGATGTTCTCAGCGACTGTTTGTGTCCAAATAGTATCATTAGTAGCTGATATGCACCTCGGAGCTGGATGTATATAATAGTGCTGCAACTGCCGGCGTTCCGGCTAATAGGTTGTTTATCCAAGCACTATACACTGGTATAATTACCCTTCCTGGTGCCTCTAATCAATCAGCCGCGTGTATCTCCACTGCACGGCCCTTTCTCCCGATGGTGATGCACTCACCGCTGGCGGGACTTCTGGCTGGTCACGGGTGCCTCCGTATGGTGTTTCCCAATAGCGCCAGGTGATCTGATCACGGGTGCCGCTGTACGCTCACAAGCGCCTGCTTGCTATGGCCTTCTCGGTGGTGGTAGTGACAGCCGCAGCAAGATCTATGTCCAGAGCTGTGGTGGGCTCAATAGGTGGTAGGAGGAGGTTTAGGGGATGGCAATTGCTGCTCTGGTCAACGCGTTTCGTCCCACAACTGGCACTGGGACTTTCTCAAGACTTGCTCAAATGCCAAATGGTTAGTCTTGTCAGAAAGGCCAAAAGGTCCCGATATACAGTAGTGCAGTGTATGCATTCTCCATAATCTGCCCGGAATTCCTTCAATTTATCCTGATGACCTCATCCTCTTTGTGGGCGGGTATATGCAAATTAGGTGTTGTGTGGCAGTAAATCAGTAACTTTAAAAAAAAAAAATTCTTAGTGTGTAGCACCAGTGTCAGGACGTTCCGCTGACAGGAACATTTGTCCGTTTGTCAGTCCGATGGAAAAATCATTTAGTGTGGAGTTGGCTTAAGTAAAAGCACAAATCTACTAGGGATGAAGAGGCCAGGGAGTAAATTTACTAAGGTGGGAGTTCTATTTTAAGATGGGATGTTGCCCATAGCAACCAATCAGATTCCAGGTATTATCTTCTAGAAGGTGCTAGATAAATGAGACGTAGAATATGATTGGTTGCTATGGGCAACATCTCATCTTAAATAGAACTCCCGTCTTAGTAAATTTACCCCCAAGTATGAAATATACGCCAGTTTCTATGCAAGTGCAAAGATAATAAATAAGTAATTCTCTGCACGGGGAAGGGTAAAGGATTGAACCTTCATGATTAATCAGGATGGCTATGACTGTGACTCACAGTAAAGGCTGGAACTGCAAAATCCCTCGCTCACCAAATGCAGAGCTATTAAATACACTGGGATTGTACACAAGTAGTTATCAAATAATTATCAATGCCTTTAACCCACTATTGAAATGTGAGCTGCAATATGCAATAGGATTGACATATCTATCTATCTATCTATCTATCTATCTATCTATCTATCTATCTATCTATCTATCTATCTATGATTAATCATTTTATTTAGCAATGGCATAATAGCAATTATGAATATTCTCATGGATAAACATATATCTAAAAATGTTTTCACTAGTACAGATAAAAATTTATGCATACAATTTAGAATAACAGTATTACAGGTGTAAAGTGCATTGCTGTTTTACATTTTTTTAGTGGCAGACAGTGCAAGGATTCAAATGAAAAAAAAAGTCTAAATAAAAAAGGTCAAAAATAGATACATGATAATAATAATAATAATAATAATAATAATAGTAATCTATACATATAATACAATTTTTTTTTAGAAATATACTTCTAGGGACTATTTCTGAAATATGGAGATGAAAAAAAATCTGAAATTTTGCCGGTCTATTCCAGCATCATGCAAAAACTACTGGATGAATCTGGATGGCATTTTAACTATTGTTTAGCTTTGTGACCTAGAAAGAAGCTGTGTTACAGTATGTATGATTGCTATGTGACATAAGAGAGAGGAGCAATAAAGGAAAACCAGATGCTTGACATTTGGCGCATGCACTGTGCGGGCTCATCAAGTCCAAAATACGGCTATTCATTAGAGATGAGCGGGTTCGGTTCCTCGGAATCCGAACCCCCCCGAACTTCAGCCTTTTTACACGGGTCCGAGGCAGACTCGGATCTTCCCGCCTTGCTCGGTTAACCCGAGCGCGCCCGAACGTCATCATCCCGCTGTCGGATTCTCGCGAGACTCGGATTCTATCGCGAGACTCGGATTCTATATAAGGAGCCGCGCGTCGCCGCCATTTTCACACGTGCATTGAGATTGATAGGGAGAGGACGTGGCTGGCGTCCTCTCCGTCAGAATAGATAGAGACACTTGAGTTGATTACTTAGTAATTTTGGGGAGCATTAGGAGTACTCAGAGTGCAGAGTTTTGCTGATAGTTACTAGTGACCACCACCAGTTTTATTTATTATTTAATATAATCCGTTCTCTGCCTGAAAAAAAACGATACACAGTCACATACCATATCTGTGCTCAGCCTCAGTGTGCTGCATGATAATATCATCTATGTATATCTGACTGTGCTGAGTGCTCACTGCTCACACAGCTGAATTGTGGGGGAGACTGGGGTGCAGTTATAGCAGGAGTACAGTGCACACTTTTGCTGCCAGTGTGACTGACCAGTGACCACCAGTATATTGTCTGCCTGAAAAAGTTAAACACTCCTGTGGTGTTTTTTTTTTTATTCTATAAACGCATTCTGCTGACAGTGTCCAGCAGGTCCGTCATTCATTATATTATATAAATATTTACCTGCGGTAGTGTTATATTTTTTTTGTTCATCTCTATCATCTTTATCATCTCTATATTAGCAGACGCAGTACGGTAGTCCACGGCTGTGGCTACCTCTGTGTCGTCAGTGCTCGTCCATAATTGTATACCTACCTGTGGTGGGGTTTTTTTTTTCTATCTTCTTCATACTAGTAGTTTAGGAGTCTGCTGACAGTGTCCAGCAGGTCCGTCATTATATTATATATACCTGTAGTAGTGATATATATATATATATTTTATATCATTATCATCTCTATACTAGCAGACGCAGTACGGTAGTCCACGGCTGTAGCTACCTCTGTGTCGTCAGTGCTCGTCCATAATTGTATACCTACCTGTGGTGGGTTTTTTTTTCTATCTTCTTCATACTAGTAGTTTAGGAGTCTGCTGACAGTGTCCAGCAGGTCCGTCATTATATTATATATACCTGTAGTAGTGATATATATATATATTTTATATCATTATCATCTCTATACTAGCAGACGCAGTACGGTAGTCCACGGCTGTAGCTACCTCTGTGTCGTCAGTGCTCGTCCATAATTGTATACCTACCTGTGGTGGGGTTTTTTTTCTATCTTCTTCATACTAGTAGTTTAGGAGTCTGCTGACAGTGTCCAGCAGGTCCGTCATTATATTATATATACCTGCAGAAGTGATATATATATATTTTTTATATCATTATCATCTCTATACTAGCAGACGCAGTACAGTAGTCCACGGCTGTAGCTACCTCTGTGTCGTCAGTGCTCGTCCATAATTGTATACCTACCTGTGGTGGGTTTTTTTTTCTATCTTCTTCATACTAGTAGTTTAGGAGTCTGCTGACAGTGTCCAGCAGGTCCGTCATTATATTATATATACCTGCAGTAGTGATATATATATATTTTTTATATCATTATCATCTCTATACTAGCAGACGCAGTACGGTAGTCCACGGCTGTAGCTACCTCTGTGTCGTCAGTGCTCGTCCATAATTGTATACCTACCTGTGGTGGGGTTTTTTTTTCTATCTTCTTCATACTAGTAGTTTAGGAGTCTGCTGACAGTGTCCAGCAGGTCCGTCATTATATTATATATACCTGCAGTAGTGATATATATATATTTTTTATATCATTATCATCTCTATACTAGCAGACGCAGTACGGTAGTCCACGGCTGTAGCTACCTCTGTGTCGTCAGTCACTCGTCATCCATAAGTATACTAGTATCCATCCATCTCCATTGTTTACCTGAGGTGCCTTTTAGTTGTGCCTATTAAAATATGGAGAACAAAAATGTTGAGGTTCCAAAAATAGGGAAAGATCAAGATCCACTTCCACCTCGTGCTGAAGCTGCTGCCACTAGTCATGGCCGAGACGATGAAATTCCATCAACGTCGTCTGCCAAGGCCGATGCCCAATGTCATAGTACAGAGCATGTAAAATCCAAAACACAAAATATCAGTAAAAAAAGGACTCAAAAATCTAAAATAAAATCGTCGGAGGAGAAGCGTAAACTTGCCAATATGCCATTTACCACACGGAGTGGCAAGGAACGGCTGAGGCCCTGGCCTATGTTCATGGCTAGTGATTCAGCTTCACATGAAGATGGAAGCACTCAGCCTCTCGCTAGAAAAATGAAAAGACTTAAGCTGGCAAAAGCACAGCAAAGAACTGTGCGTTCTTCGAAATCACAAATCCACAAGGAGAGTCCAATTGTGTCGGTTGCGATGCCTGACCTTCCCAACACTGGACGTGAAGAGCATGCGCCTTCCACCATTTGCACGCCCCCTGCAAGTGCTGGAAGGAGCACCCGCAGTCTAGTTCCTGATAGTCAGATTGAAGATGTCAGTGTTGAAGTACACCAGGATGAGGAGGATATGGGTGTTGCTGGCGCTGGGGAGGAAATTGACAAGGAGGATTCTGATGGTGAGGTGGTTTGTTTAAGTCAGGCACCCGGGGAGACACCTGTTGTCCGTGGGAGGAATATGGCCATTGACATGCCTGGTGAAAATACCAAAAAAATCAGCTCTTCGGTGTGGAAGTATTTCAACAGAAATGCGGACAACAGGTGTCAAGCCGTGTGTTGCCTTTGTCAAGCTGTAATAAGTAGGGGTAAGGACGTTAACCACCTCGGAACATCCTCCCTTATACGTCACCTGCAGCGCATTCATCATAAGTCAGTGACAAGTTCAAAAACTTTGGGCGACAGCGGAAGCAGTCCACTGACCAGTAAATCCCTTCCTCTTGTAACCAAGCTCACGCAAACCACCCCACCAACTCCCTCAGTGTCAATTTCCTCCTTCCCCAGGAATGCCAATAGTCCTGCAGGCCATGTCACTGGCAATTCTGATGAGTCCTCTCCTGCCTGGGATTCCTCCGATGCATCCTTGCGTGTAACGCCTACTGCTGCTGGCGCTGCTGTTGTTGCTGCTGGGAGTCGATGGTCATCCCAGAGGGGAAGTCGTAAGACCACTTTTACTACTTCCACCAAGGAATTGACTGTCCAACAGTCCTTTGCGAGGAAGATGAAATATCACAGCAGTCATCCTGCTGCAAAGCGGATAACTGAGGCCTTGGCATCCTGGGCGGTGAGAAACGTGGTTCCGGTATCCATCATTACTGCAGAGCCAACTATAGACTTGTTTGAGGTACTGTGTCCCCGGTACCAAATACCATCTAGGTTCCATTTCTCTAGGCATACCGAAAATGTACACAGACCTCAGAAAAAGACTCACCAGTGTCCTAAAAAATGCAGTTGTACCCAATGTCCACTTAACCACGGACATGTGGACAAGTGGAGCAGGGCAGACTCAGGACTATATGACTGTGACAGCCCACTGGGTAGATGTATTGACTCCCGCCGCAAGAACAGCAGCGGCGGCACCAGTAGCAGCATCTCGCAAACGCCAACTATTTCCTAGGCAGGCTACGCTTTGTATCACCGCTTTCCAGAATACGCACACAGCTGAAAACCTCTTACGGCAACTGAGGAAGATCATCGCAGAATGGCTTACCCCAATTGGACTCTCCTGTGGATTTGTGGCATCAGACAACGCCAGCAATATTGTGTGTGCATTAAATCTGGGCAAATTCCAGCACGTCCCATGTTTTGCACATACCTTGAATTTGGTGGTGCAGAATTATTTAAAAAACGACAGGGGCGTGCAAGAGATGCTGTCGGTGGCCAGAAGAATTGCGGGACACTTTCGGCGTACAGGCACCACGTACAGAAGACTGGAGCAACACCAAAAACGCCTGAACCTGCCCTGCCATCATCTGAAGCAAGAAGTGGTAACGAAGTGGAATTCAACCCTCTATATGCTTCAGAGGTTGGAGGAGCAGCAAAAGGCCATTCAAGCCTATACAACTGACCACGATATAGGAGGTGGAATGCACCTGTCTCAAGCGCAGTGGAGAATGATTTCAACGTTGTGCAAGGTTCTGCAACCTTTTGAACTTGCCACACGTGAAGTCAGTTCAGACACTGCCAGCCTGAGTCAGGTCATTCCCCTCATCAGGCTTTTGCAGAAGCTGGAGACATTGAAGGAGGAGCTAACACTGAGCGATTCCGCTAGGCATGTGGGACTTGTGGATGGAGCCCTTAATTCGCTTAACAAGGATTCACGGGTGGTCAATCTGTTGAAATCAGAGCACTACATTTTGGCCACCGTGCTCGATCCTAGATTTAAAACCTACGTTGTATCTCTCTTTCCGGCAGACACAAGTCTGCAGGGGTTCAAAGAACTGCTGGTGAGAAAATTGTCAAGTCAAGCGGAACGCGACCTGTCAACATCTCCTCCTTCACATTCTCCCGCAACTGGGGGTGCGAGGAAAAGGCTCAGAATTCCGAGCCCACCCGCTGGCGGTGATGCAGGGCAGTCTGGAGCGACTGCTGATGCTGACATCTGGTCCGGACTGAAGGACCTGCCAACGATTACGGACATGTCGTCTACTGTCACTGCATATGATTCTCTCACCATTGAAAGAATGGTGGAGGATTATATGACTGACCGCATCCAAGTAGGCACGTCAGACAGTCCGTACGTATACTGGCAGGAAAAAGAGGCAATTTGGAGGCCCTTGCACAAACTGGCTTTATTCTACCTAAGTTGCCCTCCCACAAGTGTGTACTCCGAAAGAGTGTTTAGTGCCGCCGCTCACCTTGTCAGCAATCGGCGTACGAGGTTACTTCCAGAAAATGTGGAGAAGATGATGTTCATTAAAATGAATTATAATCAATTCCTCCATGGAGACATTCACCAGCAGCAATTGCCTCCACAAAGTACACAGGGAGCTGTGATGGTGGATTCCAGTGGGGACGAATTGATAATCTGTGAGGAGGGGGATGTACACGGTGATGAATCGGAGGATGATGATGAGGTGGACATCTTGCCTCTGTAGAGCCAGTTTGTGCAAGGAGAGATTAATTGCTTCTTTTTTGGTGGGGGTCCAAACCAACCCGTCATTTCAGTCACAGTCGTGTGGCAGACCCTGTCACTGAAATGATGGGTTGGTTAAAGTGTGCATGTCCTGTTTATACAACATAAGGGTGGGTGGGAGGGCCCAAGGACAATTCCATCTTGCACCTCTTTTTTCTTTCATTTTTCTTTGCGTCATGTGCTGTTTGGGGAGTGTTTTTTGGAAGGGCCATCCTGCGTGACACTGCAGTGACACTCCTAGATGGGCCAGGTGTTTGTGTCGGCCACTAGGGTCGCTTATCTTAGTCACACAGCTACCTCATTGCGCCTCTTTTTTTTCTTCTTTGCGTCATGTGCTGTTTGGGGAGTATTTTTTGGAAGGGCCATCCTGCGTGACACTGCAGTGCCACTCCTAGATGGGCCAGGTGTTTGTGTCGGCCACTAGGGTCACTTATCTTAGTCACACAGCTACCTCATTGCGCCTCTTTTTTTTTTTCTTCTTTGCGTCATGTGCTGTTTGGGGAGTATTTTTTGGAAGGGCCATCCGGCCTGACACTGCAGTGCCACTCCTAGATGGGCCAGGTGTTTGTGTCGGCCACTAGGGTCGCTTAGCTTACTCACACAGCTACCTCATTGCGCCTCTTTTTTTCTTTGCGTCATGTGCTGTTTGGGGAGTGTTTTTTGGAAGGGCCATCCTGCGTGACACTGCAGTGCCACTCCTAGATGGGCCAGGTGTTTGTGTCGGCCACTTGGGTCGCTGAGCTTAGTCACACAGCTACCTCATTGCGCCTCTTTTTTTCTTTGCGTCATGTGCTGTTTGGGGAGTGTTTTTTGGAAGGGCCATCCTGCGTGACACTGCAGTGCCACTCCTAGATGGGCCAGGTGTTTGTGTCGGCCACTTGGGTCGCTGAGCTTAGTCATCCAGCGACCTCGGTGCAAATTTTAGGACTAAAAATAATATTGTGAAGTGTGAGGTGTTCAGAATAGACTGAAAATGAGTGGAAATTATGGTTATTGAGGTTAATAATACTTTGGGATCAAAATGACCCCCAAATTCTATGATTTAAGCTGTTTTTTAGGGTTTTTTGAAAAAAACACCCGAATCCAAAACACACCCGAATCCGACAAAAAAAATTCGGTGAGGTTTTGCCAAAACGCGTTCGAACCCAAAACACGGCCACGGAACCGAACCCAAAACCAAAACACAAAACCCAAAAACTTTCCGGTGCACATCTCTACTATTCATATATATATATATATATATATATATATATATATATATATACCAAATTCAGCTGCCACTCAAAGAAACTTGTAAAGCAGACACTAACGCAGTTGCTGAAAGCCAATGTTTCAGGGCTATGCCCTTTTATCAGATTTGGTCTATATCTAGCTTATGCAAGGCAGGGCACCGGAGCAAGCTGCTATCTTCTTTCTAGGAGTGCCGAACTGTGTTGTTTGCTTTATATATATATATATATATATATATATATATATATATAGCGTGCAGAGGTGCGGCACTCAGACTTGAAATAATTCATAATTATTTCAAGTCTGAGTGCCGCACCTCTGTACACTATACAAATAACCCTGTGAGGCACAGACGCAGCTAATTGTGGAGCATGGAGTGCCGGAACTGCGATCCATATATATATATATATATATATATACTGCACAGTCAGAAAAACACTAAAGGCTGCTGGCGCAGATCTCGGGACCAGCTGCTTCTCCCATGGGCTGCTTTACGTGGCTTGCTCACGAGTTAGTAGCCCCAAACATCTTTTTGTGTTAAACCCTGAAAGAAAAACTGCAAATATTGTTTACAAAGATTTTTTGTGATTCAGCATGGATCGCTATTCAGAGAAATGGCAGTTGTCTGCGAGTAGAAAGGAGCCGCCCTAACAGGAAGAAAAAACGGCCGGTGCAAGTTTGCGAATGCATCGCAGATCACCAGCCATTCGCAGATGCATACGCAATTTCCGGAACATGGAAGATTTTTTGCTGTCTGAGCAAATATAAGTAGGTCTGCGGCTGCCAGTCATGAGACTGAGACGGGCTGGAAGTGGTCTGCGCTGACGTCAGAGACCCTCCCCAAAAACGCCTGGGCACGCCTGCATTTTTTCTGACACACCCAGAAAACGGCAGGTTTCTGCCCAGAAACGCTGGCTTCCTGTCAGTCAGTCAGAGGCTACATTGTGATTGGGATCTGTACACAATTTCTGTCGCTATAACACCTCGCACGTGCGCAATGCGGATGCTACACATGTGCAGTCGTTTGAGAATCGCTCAATTTGCGATTTCTCTAAATAGTGATTCATTCTGAATTAGGCCCAATGTGTACAATATAAAATATGCATCACAATATTTGATGGCACTACTGTCTTTGTAAATTTAGTTTCGCAAAGCTATAACAGACATCTGCGCAAGCGAAGCCACGGGCAAACGCTAGTAATAATAATAATAATAATAATGATGATAATAATAATATCACTATGCAGCAAGAACATAATGACATAAGACTCTACTATACTCTAATATATTACTTTGCCATTGGTGTTAATTTAATGTATATTAATTGCACTTAAGATTACAGTAAGTAATTAATTAAGTAAGTAAGTAATTGCACTTAAGATTACACATTCATCCGTAAGAAAAACGCCAAGTCTGTGCCTTTTTCTACGCACACGTATGTCAAGGCTACCGGTCCTTGGGGGTCATTCCGAGTTGTTCGCTCGCAAGCTGCTTTTAGCAGCTTTGCACACGCTAAGCCGCCGCCTACTGGGAGTGAATCTTAGCTTATCAAAATTGCGAACGAAAGATTAGCAGAATTGCGAATAGACACTTCTTAGCAGTTTCTGAGTAGCTCCAGACTTACTCGGCATCTGCGATCAGTTCAGTGCTTGTCGTTCCTGGTTTGACGTCACAAACACACCCAGCGTTCGCCCAGACACTCCTCCGTTTCTCCAGCCACTCCCGCGTTTTTCCCAGAAACGGTAGCGTTTTTTCACACACACCCATAAAACGGCCAGTTTCCGCCCAGAAACACCCACTTCCTGTCAATCACATTACGATCACCAGAACGAAGAAAAAACCTTAATGCCGTGAGTAAAAAACCTAACTGCATAGCAAATTTACTTGGCGCAGTCGCACTGCGGACATTGCGCATGCGCATTAGCGACTAATCGCTCCGTTGCGAGAAAAAAATAACGAGCGAACAACTCGGAATGACCCCCCTTGTTTTTAGCAAAAAAACCCCCCAACAAATAAATATAATTTTTATCTGCATTTTATAGTTTCAGATTTAAATAATATTTATTTCAAACTGCTGAACTGATGGATGTGAAATGCAGATAAGTCCGGTCAATTAAGTCTTTTTTTTCCCCAAGTACTGTAGGTTTTTTCCAGCAGCATTCATTGAATTTTGCATCTTCAATTACTCAACGACCGTACAGGTAGCTGCATAATAAAAATTCTCAAGCCAAAAAAAACCTGCCACTACTAGTACAAAAGGAATTTTCAAAAGTGGCCTGGGGAAACAATAGATAATAACTGTCATGCTTATAGCTTAGGAATAACAGCTGGGCTTCATCAAATAGGAGCGTTACATACAGCCGTCTGTCACTGACCCAAAAGTTTGCACTAGTCTCATCAGATCAGTAAAAAGATTCAGTAACTAAACAAAGCTCAGTACCTTATTTAAAAGGCACCGTAAAAAGCTTGTCACATTTTTTAAGCACATTTTAATTACATGTATTTATAATATCTCGCTCTATAGCCGTTAGCGAAAGCAGCGGAGATGTTGGGGACCCTTGAACTCGACGATGCAAAGGTTTGAAATTGTACCCAGCTGAACATTTGGTCCTCTGAATCAAAGTAACCCGATGCGTCTTGTAACACTTCTAACACCTGCGTGTAATAGGTTTCGGTTGATTTATTACGTGTCAGTATGAGCTGAAATACAAGACTCAATGTAGAGGTGGTAAGCATTCTTAATATAGTTGCAAAACATAGGCGGCGTAGGATTGAGTCGTATTACGAGCCCTGTTACATTACAGATCAAGCTAAGACGGGGTTTTTTTTTTCTTTTTTCTTTTTTCTTTCTTTTTCATTTTTTTTTTAGTCAATTTTTGACCTATGTACAAAATGTCACCATGCTGTGTGATGGCTGTTAGAAAAATAAGAGCTTAAAATCAGGACTTGAACATAAAACAATGACCGGAGAAATTCTTGTTGAATAAGAGGTTAAAAAAAAAAAAAAAAGTCTGCTTTTCACCTTTGACTGTAGAGTCTCCTGGCTTAAGTTAAGACTTTTGGGTCTATTTACTAAGCCTTGAATGGAGATAAAGTAGCAGCCAATCAGCTCCTAACTGCCATGTCACAGGCTGGGTTTAAAAAATGGCAGTTAGGAGCTGGTTGGATGGTACTTTATCTCTGTCCACTTTATCTCCATCCAAGGCTTATTAAATAGGACCACTGTATGTACTGAGACTTGGAGAGTGATAGAGTGGACAGAGATAAAGTTCCTAACTTCATTTTTCAAACACGGCCTGTAACATGGCAGTTAGGGGCTGATTGGCAGGTACTTTATCTCTCCCCAAGGCTTAGTGCATAGACCCCTATGGGTTTTTACTCACATTGGTGCCATATACCTGGCTACGGAAGTGCAAGACTAGTGACACGCTTTGTAAACACACTAAGTGAAGCTTCCTATTGGTCACTGCATTACACCCCAAGGCTGGAACCTGGGAATGGGTTTTGTTTGTTATTTGCTTGTCAAAGGTAGTCTCTGTTTTTACAGTGTGTATAAGTGCGGCTGTACAGTGCAGCTTTTCTTGCTCCAGGGGCGTAACTCCCAGAGGCAATGGAGACACCTGCCTCCGGGCTCTGACCCCTGAAGGGGCACCTGCATGTACAGCAGCACCTGTGTGGTTCACAGCATGATCCAACTGCTCGTCCAACGGAGCTTTGCGGCGTTGATTGGCTCTGTCCCAGGAGCCCTGCTAACACCTGCAACAGGGGAGAACATGGCTCCTGCCTGGTACCGATCAGCCTGCGCTGCAGCAAGTGACGCTACACCCACCGCTGCTGCTGCTGCTGCTGGACTGTGAGATGGGACCCGTCGGTGACTGCTGATTCTGCATGCTGCAGACAGCTGGAGTCCTGCCAATTCAATGCAGTCTTCGGTCCCTGTAGACCAACGATGGGGGTGCCCCAAACTCCAGCTTGCTTCCGGGTGACTGGGTTGTACTTACGCCCCTGTCTTGCTCTATATACTAGGTGCACTTCTTCCACTCTGTGTTGTGCTCCTATTAATTAAAAAGTTAAATTTGGTCTGGGACCCATGTCTATCTCTAGTGTCTCCTCAGTATAGAAGCATACAAAGCAGAGCACGTTCTTTTGGCAAGCATACGATGCAGAGCCTGTTCTTATGAGAAGCATACAGAGCAGAGCCTATAATTGTGACACGTATACAAAGCAGAGCCAATTGTGGCTATTATAGAACAAAGTAACCCTACCCTGGCAGTTAGAAATACAGTAGAATCTATGTTGATTCCTAGTATATACCTCACACCTGCCCAGTGGCGGAACTATTGAGGGGTGGGCCCAGGTGCAACAAAATGCTTTGGGCCCCCCCCCTCATCCCATCCAAGTCCACCCCCTCACCCCTGGAGAGGATCTGGTGAGGGGGACCTGCTCAGGGCCAGGGAAATGGATACCTAGCAACAGTGCCGTAACTAGACATTTTAGTGCTGTGTGCAAGAAACGGCATCAGAGCCCCACCCTCTCTATGTAAAACAGGGGCAGTGTGCGCCGTAGGCGTGCTCAAAAATAGGGGCGTGGCTTCGTGGGGAAGGGGTGTGGCCACAAAATAATACCAATACATATAACGGTGCACAGTAGTCTCCATTATTCAAATTACGCCGTACGGTAGCGCCACTACACCAGGTAGAGCCCCTTTTACACCTTATGGTGGACAGATTCCCCTTTTTCCACAATACGGCAGACAGCATCCCCTTTTTCCACATTACGGCAGACAGCGTCCCCTTTTTTACACATTATGGCAGACAGCGTACCCTTTTTTCTACATTACGGCAAACAGCGTCCCCTTTTTTACACATTATGGCAGACAGCGTCCCCCTTTTTACACATAACTGCAGACAGCGTCCCCCTTTTTACACATAACTGCAGACAGCGTCCCCCTTATTACACATTACGGCAGACAGCGTCCCCCTTTTTACACATTAAGGCAGACAGTGTCCCCCTTTTTACACATTAAGGCAGACAGGACAGATAGATAGATAGATAGATAGATAGATAGATAGATAGATAGAATAGATATACATCCCAGCATTCACAGCGGCGGAGGGCAGCCTATGGTGAAGGTGAGGGACAGCAGCAGCAGCAGCGCCTACACCAATTACAGTGCGCTGCTGCGGCTCCTTCCCCCCCCCCATAGCCGGTGCGCTCCTCTCCTCGGGGGCGGCGGCACACAGCGGCAGCCAGGCGGCATGTAATGAGTCAGTTTGACTCATTACATGCCGCTCTGGCTTTGGGCCCCTTGACAGTGGCGGGCCCCAGCGCAAGGCACTGCTTGCCCTGATATGAGGACTGCCGTCCTGCTAGCAGATATCTCTGGCCGCAGTGTGATGATTGTGAGATATCTCCCGTTCACCGCTGTTGAAGTGAACAGATGCGGCAGGTATCTAAGGGGCGGGGTCACTGTCACCAGCCATGCCTCCATTCAGGGCCGGTTCTGGCTGTGGTTGCGCCCCGGGCCAAACTATAGGGGCGTGGCTTCACACGGGGGCGTGGTCAGTAACGCCCCCATTTGTGCCCCCTGTAGCGCTGCTGGAATAAAAAAAAAAAAGTATACTTACTATCCCCGTTCCTGAGCCAGACCGCTGCAGACAGCCGCCGGCGCCGCTCCTCTCCTCGATCAGCATAGACACTAGAGGTCAATTATGACCCCTAGCGTCTGTGCCACAATGCTGTGCGGTGCGCGATGACGTCATCGCGCACCGCACAGCAAAGGTCCCCTCCACGAAGGGAAACTAGACGCGTAGCGTCTGGTTCCCTTCAGAGCGGGGGACCAGCGGGGGGCACAGCGGCGGGGGTGACAGCGGGGGGCACAGCGGCGGGGGGGCACAGTAGCGGATCTTGCCACGGTGCGGCGCCCTCCGGATGGCGCCGGCGCCCTCTGGAAGGTGGCGCCCCGGGAAAAAGTCCTGCATGCCCGTGGCAAGATCCGATACTGCCTCCATTGTGACTTTACCACGTTCCCTGTCCTGAGTCTTGGATCTAAAAGGTTGGGCGGTATCTTAGTGTAAATCAGCTAGACCAGGCATGTCCAAACTGCGGCCCTCCAGCTGTTGAGAAACTACACATCCCAGCATGCCCTGACACAGCTTTAGCATTCTCTGACAGCAAAACTGTGTCAGGGCATGCTCGGATATGTAGTTTCACAACAGCTGTAGGGCCGCAGTTTGGACATGCCTGAGCCCATTTATTTAGTACGGGGCACAAAAGGCAATCGTCACGGATCACAGTCTTACGGAGCTTCATGTAAAGATGTCTTTTTAATACTTAGGGGGACATGTACTAAGCAGTGATAAATGTGGAGAAGTGAGCCAGTGGAGAAGTTGTCCATGGCAACCAATCAGCATCAACGTTACATTTATAATTTACATACTATAAAAATGTACAGAGCAGCTGATTGGTTGCCATGGGAACTTCTCCACTGGCTCACTTCTCCACTTTTACCACTGCTTAGTACATGTCCCCCTTATTTCCTATCCTAAAAGTTATTTTGGGGCTGATTCTGAGTCAGACACAAGTAGAAATAGGGACGTACTGTATCCCACTGGGCATGCGCCATAGAAAGAATCGTTGACTGCGGATGCACCAGACCAGGCATACGCACACTTACAGAGATTGCAATGAAATAGGTGTTTCTGGTGACTGCAATGCGACCACGCTGGCACAATGTTCCATCTATAGGTAATGCCGTAGGAGTGTAGGGGGCATGTAAGCCAATCATGCTCTGTTCGTAGTGCGTGGGCGCAAATGTGACGAATGTTTCAGATGGATATTTTACACCCAGCAGGGCTGGGTGCACGTCCATATACTAATGACAATAGTGAGGCTGTGTGCTGGAAAAACAGCCTGCGGGGTAGGCTTCTACATGTAGACGCTTGTTCGGCACACAAGGGCGGATTCTCAAATTAGCATAAGGTAGAAAATTGGCGGCTGCAGCTGTAGAGACAAGTGGCCTCGGATGTGCGCTTTATGGACATACATCTAAGACACGGAAATAAGCTTGAGCCCATAATCTTTTAGTTACAAAAAGCAATCCAAAGGAACCATAAATGGAATAACTGGGATGCAGTGGTGTCACTAGGGGGGGAGTGGACCTCACCAAGTGACACCCTCTGAGGGGATGACACCAAAATAACAGAAGCCAAGAGTGGGCGTTGCACGATGATGTCACAGGATAACTCGTGGCCAGGGGCGGGTTGAGATGGAAAACCAGCCTGGGAAATTTATGGAAGCAGCCCTAATGGGGGTGTGGTCTGATGAGGGGTGGGGTCTGTTGAGGGGGGCGGGATTCCTCCTCATAGGGCCTGATTATACGCAGTTGCGACCTTCCTAGCGTCTTTTCTGCAGTTGTGTCTGAGACCAGGGGTGGATTAGGGAACTAAAGGTGGCCCTGTAACATTTTGTTGAAGTGGCCAAACTTGGGCAGCACAAGAGGTATAACATACAGTGCGGCCATGGCAGCATCACTGGATGGCAGAGTTTCTGTACTGCAGAGACAGTGGCGGAACTAGCGAGCAGTGGGCCCATGTGCGACAAAATGGCTTGTCCCCCCCCCCATCCCATCCCATCCAAGTCCACCCCCTCACCCCTGGAGAGGATCTGGTGAGGGGGGCCTGCTCAGGGAAGTGGATACCTAGCAACAGTGCCGTAACTAGACATTTTAGCACTGTGTGCAAGAAACGGCATTGGAGCCCCACCCCTGCATGCATAACAGGGGCAGTGCGCGCCGTAGGCGCGCGCAAAAATACATAGTGGCGTGGCTTCGTGGGGAAGGGGTGTGGCCACAAAATAATACCAATTCATAAAACGGTGCACAGTAGTCTCCATTATTCAAATGACGCCGCACAGTAGCACCACTACACCAGGTAGAGACCCTTTTACACCTTACGGCGGACAGATTCCTCTTTTTACACATTACAGCAGACAGCGTCCCCTTTTTACACATTACGGCAGACAGCATCCCCCTTTTTTACACAACGGCAGACAGCGTGCCCTTGTTACACATAGCGGCAGACAGCGTACACTTTTTTCACATAACGGCAGACAGCGTACACTTTTTACACATAACGGCAGACAGCCTGCCCTTGTTAAACATAGCGGCAGACAGCGTACACTTTTTTCACATAACAGCAGTCAGCCTGCCCTTGTTACACATAATGGCAGACAGCGTACACTTTTTACACATTACAGCAGACAGCGTGCCCTTGTTACACATTATGGCAGACAGCGTGCCCTTGTTACACATTATGGCAGACAGCGTGCCCTTGTTACACATTACGGCAGACAGCATCCCCCTTGTTACACATTACGGCAGGCAGATTCCCCCTTGTTACACATTGCGGCAAGCAGATTCCCCCTTTTTACACATTGCGGCAAGCAGATTACCCCTTTTTACACATTGCGGCAGGCAGATTACCCCTTTTTGCACATTGCGGCAGGCAGTCCCCCTTTTTACACATAGCTGCAGGCAGATTCCCCCTTTTTACACATAGCGGCAGGCAGATTCCCCCTTTTTACACATTGCGGCAGGCAGTCCCCCTTTTTACACATAGCTGCAGGCAGATTCCCCCTTTTTACACATAGCGGCAGGCAGATTCCCCCTTTTTACACATTGCGGCAGGCAGTCCCCCTTTTTACACATAGCTGCAGGCAGATTCCCCCTTTTTACACATAGCGGCAGGCAGATTCCCCCTTTTTACACATAGCGGCAGGCAGATTCCCCCTTTTTACACATAGCGGCAGGCAGTCCCCCTTTTTACACATAGCGGCAGGCAGTCCCAACAAAGAAAGAAAGAGACGAAAGAAAGAAAGAAAGAAAGAAAGAAAGAAAGAAAGAAAGAAAGAAAGAAGAATTATACTTACCCTCTCCGCTGGCTCAGGCTCCTCGTGCAGCTTGACGATTCCCGGGCAGTAGAGAAGGAGGAGGAGGGAGGTGGAGGAGGGAGCCGCAGCAGCGCTATGTTATTGGTGGAGGCGCTGCTGCTGCTGCCCCTCTGCTTCACTATAGGCTGTTCTCGGAAGACAGCCTATAGTGAAGCAGAGGGGCAGCAGCAGCAGCGCCTCCACCAGTAATAAAGCGCTGCTGCGGCTCCCTCCTCCACCTCCCTCCTCCTCCCCCCCGTGCCGCTGCTCCTCTCATCTCCAAGCGACCCTCCTCCCTCTTCGTGTGTTACAGAGGCGGCAGCTGCCCGTAGTGCCCTGGCCTGGTCTGTTCGTTACGAGCGGGCGGCGGGAGTCGCGGGACGCAGACAAGACGGGAGCGCTGGTGTGCGGCTGCGGCATGATACAATGAGTCATTGTGACTCATTGTAATGCCGGCGGCTGTGGGCCCTTGAGTGCGGCGGGGCCCCAGTGCAATGCACTGCCTGCCCTGCCAGTAGTTCCGCCCCTGTGCAGAGATGGAATAACAGAATAAATGGGGACAATGCAGTGTACTGAGTGCAGGGGGCTGCCTGTCATGTGGGGGTGGAGCCACGTGTCAACACACAAGACAGGCCCCACAGACACGTCGACCTACCAGGAATCTTCCTGGTGAGCCCCTGCTCGTGGCTCCTAATACCCAGGAGGAGCTGGCAGCACGGAAGAGAGTTTCTGGGGACAGCCCAGCATCTCCTGGAGTTCTGGCCACGCCCCCAGACTGACCCCCCCCCCTTCCACATGAGCCCACACCTCCATCTTGGGCGCACGCGCCTTCGGCATACGCTGGTTCTATTTAACATACTGAGGGGCGCCGCTGCTGGGATAGAGCAAATAATTTGATCACAGATTGTTTTAATACCTCATCCACATTATCACTTAGCTGGGATATTTATCAACGCTTGGCAAGAGATAAAATTATGAGTGATAAAGTACCAACCAATCAGCTCCTATCTGTCCAAACACAGCCTGTAAAATGTAAACTAGAAGTCGATTGGCTAGTACTGTATATTTCACAATTTTATCTTTCTCCAAGGTTTGAGAAAGACCCCTCTCAATGATTTATGTACTGTGCATTTACATGATTTAAACAGCATTTATGCCTTTTTTTTTTATTGCCCCCCTCAGTATTGTGTTGCCCTAGGCATGTGACAACATAGTCTGCATATGGTCCATACGGTAAATATAGCCTTGAATGCCAGCCATGAGATGAGGAGGAAGATAGTCGTTTATATAAAGCAAATAACTGCTTGTGAACATGTTTCTGCAGGCTGCTTGAAGCAGTAATTATTAACATAGCACCCCCCACGCCCCCTCGCCCCCCTCCCTATCACCCCAATTTGTTTTCTCGCAAGCTCCATCAGCTCTCCTAGAGACGCCATACCTAGGAGAACAGTCTAACTTTCTAAGACACATTTCACATATATAATAGGGGTAGATGGCTTACAGCTGTGTTGTTTGCAGCACTGAAGGAAACAACATTATTTATTTCTTTACATTTTTTAATTTCATATGCAGATATTTATTAAAATTGCAATTGTTTGATAGCTGCAAACCCTATTGCCTGACTGCGATTCCTATCCCTGCTAGAGGAGTACAGGCGGGAGCCCATCCGAGCAGACAAAAGACACCTTAAGACGGTTTCTACTTGATTCCGAAATCCTTTTCAGCTGTAAGTCAGCAGACTTTTCTGTCAAGCTTGGCTGACTAATTATTGCTTATAATTTGCATTAGGATTAATTAACTAATTAGAGAGGAATGTCTGAAGGCAAAGTTATGGCTCTGCGTGTCAAGCTGAGGACTTTAATTTATTCTGATATTTTTAATTATAATCAGCTGCACAACGTTATTACATTGTCAGCTTTACCCGGGAACCGGGCCTGCAGAAGACAAAGGGAAGTGAGGCATTCTGGGTAAAGGCAACCAATACGGTTAAATACATAATGGGAAATAAGGGCACGGGCCTATGGCCCGTTGTATGTACCAAAGTGGTGTTAGTTCTGTGATGTCGGCCTGTAGATAGTGCAGCGTTGCACGCACGTCCGGTTTTGTGGACAGATCTCTTGCAAGACGGACAGAGCGGGTGGAAGTGCACTTTGGGGGTGATTAACGGGTACAGTACAGCTCTCTATTTTACTATTGTTTGTTTGTTTTTTTTAACCGGCCCTGGTGTTTTATATTTCCAATATGAACATCATCCTGGTTACTGTGTGTTCATATTGGAAATATAAGAATGATATCGGGATCCCAGCGATTGGAATACTGGCGGTCAGAATACCGACAGCGGCATCCCTACTTGAAGAATCCTGACACCTACTAGGTAAGTATGCTAACCCTCCCAGTCTACCCCTGAACCCTAACCCTCCCTATCGCAGCCTGACTCTACCCATCCCCCATCACACAGCCTAAGCCTCCTTCTCACAGCCTACTCCTAACCCTCTGCCTTTAGTGCCTAACCCTTACCCCCCTACTTAGTGCCTAACTCTCCCAGCCCACATCCTAACCCTAACCCTCCCAGCCCACATCCTAACCTTAACCACCCCTACTTATTGCCTTACCCTCCCAGCCCACATTCTAACCCTAACCCTCCCTACCGCAGCCTAACCCTAACCCCACCCCCCACGTGCGCAGCCTAACCCTCCCCTGCAGCCTATTCCTAACCCTCTCCTTCTTAGTGCCTAACTCTCCCACCCCACAGCCTAACCCTAAACCCCATGCACGCAGCCTAACACTCTCCAGTGGTGCCTAACCGCTTCTTAGGGCCTAACCCTCCCTACCGCAGCCTAACCCTAACCCTCCACCCCCCTCGCGTGCAGCCTAACCCTAACCCTCCACCTCCCTCGTGTGCAGCCTAACCCTCTCTGGTGGTGCCTAACCCTCCATCTCTACAGCCTAATCCTAACCCTCTCCCTTTAGTGCCTAACCCAATCCCCCCCTTCTGAGTGCCTAACCCTCCCAACCCACAGTCTAACCCTAACCCTCCATACCACAACCTATCCCTAACCCTCCACCCCCGCGCACGCAGCCTAACCCTCTTCGGTGGTGCCTAACCCTCACTCCTCGCAGCCTAACCCTAGCCTTACCCCTCCCCCCTGCAGCCTAACCCTAACCCTCCCCTCACAGCCTAAACCTAACTCTCCCCGCCATACTTACGATTTGGATGTTGGCAGTCACGATTCCGGTGCCGGCTTGATGTCGGAATCCCAGCGTTGGTCATGTGACCAGTGTTGGGATTCCGATACAAGCATGTTGATCGCTGGTGTGCTGGCCGCATCCCAAGTAACCATGGCTTGTGTATCCAATGTAACTGCCTATAGGCAACGCTACATTGAGTACCATGTTGGGTAGTACCCGCACCGTGCCACAACCGGTAGTGGACAAGTAGGCCTGATTTGAGGGTTTTTTGGGTATCTCCCAGGCTGTCTCCAGGGCTAAGCTCTTGGAGAAAGTTATATGAAGCAGCTCCCCAGTCAGCCTGTGGAAGTGCTGACCCTCTCTCTACATCGCTACCACATCTCATTATTATTATCTGCTACAAATTCTTTTATTTACGTATTCCACGTACGATTATAGCCGACAGCAGATAGAAATGTGTTGACTGAAAATGCAACCTATCTACTTAAACCTTCAAACTGAAAAACACACAGAAGCTTGTAGTGCCTTGAAAAAGAGCTAATACGCATTATGCATCATAGGGAGCAAAGATTGTGCCATCGCCTCTCTGTCTAAATTGGAATTTAGCTAATTCTATTTATCTCTTTAATTAATGATATTATCACTGCGTAGACTGGTAAAACCAGCTAAAAATGTGAGGATTGACACATTGCCTTATCGTCAGTTCAGATAAGGTTCCTAACTCCTGCCTTCAGGCAACTACAATCAACTCTAACACACACACATATATATATATATAATATATATATATATATATATATATATATAAAAGGTGATTCATCACGCCCTACGGACGCTCTTCACACCGTCGTAAGGGGCTACACCCCCATAACCTTTCCACACCCTTGTTGCGTACACTATTTTTATTATATGGAGTATTACCTCCAATCATAATTGTGTGAGTGGTTAAATATTGCACAGACAAAGGGTGTGCAATGGTTATGGGGTCAAAGCAATGGCGAGAACAGCGCACGCAGGGCCTAACGACTCGCTGAATCAGTGTAAAAGAAGAGAGTGCTGTGCGTGACACTGCACACCCACTGCACTGCACTGCACAGCACTATCACCTTTTACACTGATTCAGCGTCAAGACATTACCCTCCGCGATATCACTAGTGATGAGCGGGTTTGGTTCCTCGGAATCCGAGCCCCCCCGAACTTCACCTATTTTACACGGGTCCGAGGCAGCCTCGGATCCCCCCGCCTTGCTCGGTTAACCAGAGCGCGCCCGAACGTCATCATCCCGCTGTCGGATTCTCGCGAGATTCGTATTCTATTTAAGGAGCCGCGCGTCGCCGCCATTTTAACTCGTGCATTGGAGATGATAGCGAGAGGATGTGTGCAGCGTTCTCTCAGTTGTGTTCAGTGTGCTGCAAATATCTGTGCTCAGTGTGCTGCAAATATCTGTGCTCAGTGTGCTGAAAATATCTACGTTCTCTGCCTGAAAAACGCTCCATATCTGTGCTCAGTGTGCTGCACATATCTGCGCTCACACTGCTTTATTGTGGGGACTGGGGACCACCAGTATTATATAGTAGGAGGACAGTGCAGAGTTTTGCTGACCAGTGACCACCAGTATTATACGTTCTCTGCCTGAAAAACGCTCCATATCTGTGCTGCATTGTAGCATATAGTAGGAGGACAGTGCAGAATTTTGCTGACCAGTGACCACCAGTATTATATCAGTACGGTACAGTAGTCCACTGCTCTACCTACCTCTGTGTCGTCAAGTATACTATCCATCCATACCTGTGGTGCATTTAAGTTTTGCGCAGTATATATAGTAGGAGGACAGTGCATAATTTTGCTGACCACCAGTATATAATATATAGCAGTACGGTACAGTAGTCCACTGCTCTACCTACCTCTGTGTCGTCAAGTATACTTTCCATCCATACCTGTGGTGCATTTTAGTTGTTGTGCGCAGTATATATAGTAGGAGGACAGTGCATCATTTTGTTGATCACCAGTATATAATATATAGCAGTACGGTACAGTAGTCCACTGCTCTACCTACCTCTGTGTCGTCAAGTATACTATCCATCCATACCTGTGGTGCATTTTAGTTGTTGTGCGCAGTATATATAGTATGAGGACAGTGCAGAATTTTGCTGACCACCAGTATATAATATATAGCAGTACGGTACAGTAGTCCACTGCTCTACCTCTGTGTCGTCAAGTATACTACAAAAGTTCAGTAAAATGACCCAAAAATCATAATTAAAAGCGTCTGAGGAGAAGCGTAAACTTGCCAATATGCCATTTACGACACGGAGTGGCAAGGAACGGCTGAGGCCCTGGCCTATGTTCATGGCTAGTGGTTCAGATTCACATGAGGATGGAAGCACTCATCCTCTCGCTAGAAAACTGCAGTACCACTCCTAGATGGGCCAGGTGTTTGTGTCGGCCACTTGGGTCGCTTAGCTTAGTCACACAGCTACCTCATTGCACCTCTTTTTTTCTTTGCATCATGTGCTGTTTGGGGACTATTTTTTAAATCTGCCATCCTGTCTGACACTGCAGTGCCACTCCTAGATGGGCCAGGTGTTTGTGCCGGCCACTTGGGTCGCTTAGCTTAGTCATCCAGCGACCTCGGTGCAAATTTTAGGACTAAAAATAATATTGTGAGGTGTGAGGTGTTCAGAATAGACTGGAAATGAGTGGAAATTATGGTTATTGAGGTTAATAATACTATAGGATCAAAATTACCCCCAAATTCTATGATTTAAGCTGTTTTTTAGGGTTTTTTTGTAAAAAAAAACACCTGAATCGAAAACACACCCAAATCCGCCAAAAAATTTTCAGGGAGGTTTTGCCAAAACGCGAACGAATCCAAAACACGGCCGCAGAACCGAATCCAAAACCGGGGACACAGTACCTCAAACAAGTCTCTAGTTGCCTCTGAATTAACGGTGGATACCGGAACCACGTTTCTCACCACGCAGGCTGACAAGACCTGAGTTATCCGCTTTGCAGCAGGATGACTGCTGTGATATTTCATCTTCCTTGCAAAGGACTGTTGGACAGTCAATTGCTTACTGGAAGCAGTAAAAGTGGTCTTCCGACTTCCGCTCTGGGATGACGATCGACTCCCAGCAGCAACAACAGCAGCGCCAGCAGCAGTAGGCGTTACACTCAAGGATGCATCGGAGGAATCCCAGGCAGGAGAGGACTCGTCAGACTTGCCAGTGACATGGCCTGCAGGACTATTGGCTTTCCTGTGTAAGGTGGAAATTGACACTGAGGGAGTTGGTGGTGTGGTTTGCAGGAGCTTGGTTACAAGAGGAAGGGATTTAGAGGTCAGTGGACTGCTTCTGCTGTCATCCAAAGTTTTTGAACTTGTCACTGACTTCTGATGAATGCCGACCAGGTGACATATAAGGGAGGATGTTCCTAGGTGGTTAACGTCCTTACCCCTACTTATTACAGCTTGACAAAGGCAACACACGGCTTGACACCTGTTGTCTGCATTTGTGTTGAAATAATTCCACACCGAAGAGGTGATTTTTTTTTGTATTTTGACCAGGCATGTCAATGGCCATATTCGTCCCACGGACAACAGGTGTCTCCCCGGGTGCCTGACTTAAACAAACCACCTCACCATCAGAATCCTCCTTGTCAATTTCCTCCCCAGCACCAGCAACACCCATATCCTCATCCTGATGTACTTCAACAGTGACATCTTCAATTTGACTATCAGGAACTGGACTGCGGGTGCTCCTTCCAGCACTTGCAGGGGGCGTGCAAATGGTGGAAGGCGCAAGCTCTTCCCGTCCAGTGTTGGGAAGGTCAGGCATCGCAACCGACACAATTGGACTCTCCTTGGGGATTTGTGATTTAGAAGAACGCACAGTTCTTTGCTGTGCTTTTGCCAGCTTAAGTCTTTTCATTTTTCTAGCGAGAGGATGAGTGCTTCCATCCTCATGTGAATCTGAACCACTAGCCATGAACATAGGCCAGGGCCTCAGCCGTTCCTTGCCACTCCGTGTCGTAAATGGCATATTGGCAAGTTTACGCTTCTCATCAGACGCTTTCAATTTTGATTTTTGGGTCATTTTACTGAACTTTTGTTTTTGGGATTTTACATGCTCTCTACTATGACATTGGGCATCGGCCTTGGCAGACGACGTTGATGGCATTTCATCGTCTCGGCCATGACTAGTGGCAGCAGCTTCAGCACGAGGTGGAAGTGGATCTTGATCTTTCCCTATTTTAACCTCCACATTTTTGTTCTCCATTTTTTAATGTGTGGAATTATATGCCAGTATCAATAGCAATGGCCTACTACTATATATACTGCGCACAACTGAAATGCACCACAGGTATGGATGGATAGTATACTTGACGACACAGAGGTAGGTAGAGCAGTGGCCTTCCGTACCGTACTGCTATATATACTGGTGGTCACTGTCAGCAAAACTCTGCACTGTACTCCTCCTATATAATACTGCTGGTCCCCAGTCCCCACAATAAAGCAATGTGAGCACAGATATATGCAGCACACTGAGCACAGATATGGAGTGGTTTTTAGGCAGACAACGTATACTGGTGGTCACTGGTCAGCAAAACTCTGCACTGTACTCCTCCTATATAATATACTGGTGGTCCCCAGTCCCCACAATAAAGCAGTGTGAGCACAGATATATGCAGCACACTGAGCACAGATATGGAGTGTTTTTCAGGCAGACAACGTATACTGGTGGTCACTGGTCAGCAAAACTCTGCACTGTACTCCTCCTATATAATACTGCTGGTCCCCAGTCCCCACAATAAAGCAGTGTGAGCACAGATATATGCAGCACACTGAGCACAGATATGGAGTGTTTTTCAGGCAGAAAACGTATACTGGTGGTCACTGTCAGCAAAACTCTGCACTGTACTCCTCCTATATAATATACTGGTGGTCCCCAGTCCCCACAATAAAGCAGTGTGAGCACAGATATATGCAGCACACTGAGCACAGATATGGAGTGTTTTTCAGGCAGACAACGTATACTGGTGGTCACTGTCAGCAAAACTCTGCACTGTACTCCTCCTATATAATATACTGGTAATCCCCAGTCCCCACAATAAAGCAGTGTGAGCACAGATATATGCAGCACACTGAGCACAGATATGGAGTGTTTTTCAGGCAGACAACGTATACTGGTGGTCACTGTCAGCAAAACTCTGCACTGTACTCCTCCTATATAATACAGCTGCTCCCCAGTCCCCACAATTAAGCAGTGTGAGCACAGATATATGCAGCATGCTGAGCACAGATATGGAGTGTTTTTCAGGCAGACAACGTATACTGGTGGTCACTGTCAGCAAAACTCTGCACTGTACTCCTCCTATATAATATACTGGTGGTCCCCAGTCCCCACAATAAAGCAGTGTGAGCACAGATATATGCAGCACACTGAGCACAGATATGGAGTGTTTTTCAGGCAGACAACGTATACTGGTGGTCACTGTCAGCAAAACTCTGCACTGTACTCCTCCTATATAATATACTGGTGGTCCCCTGTCCCCACAATAAAACAATGTGAGCACAGATATATGCAGCACACTGAGCACAGATATGGAGTGTTTTTCAGGCAGACAACGTATACTGGTGGTCACTGTCAGCAAAACTCTGCACTGTACTCCTCCTATATAATATACTGGTGGTCCCCAGTCCCCGCAATAAAGCAGTGTGAGCACAGATATATGCAGCACACTGAGCACAGATATGGAGTGTTTTTCAGGCAGACAACGTATACTGGTGGTCACTGTCAGCAAAACTCTGCACTGTACTCCCCCTATATAATACAGCTGCTCCCCAGTCCCCACAATTAAGCAGTGTGAGCACAGATATATGCAGCACGCTGAGCACAGATATGGAGTGTTTTTCAGGCAGACAACGTATACTGGTGGTCACTGTCAGCAAAACCCTGCACTGTACTCCTCCTATATAATATACTGGTGGTCCCCAGTCCCCACAATAAAGCAGTGTGAGCACAGATATATGCAGCACACTGAGCACAGATATGGAGTGTTTTTCAGGCAGACAACGTATACTGGTGGTCACTGTCAGCAAAACTCTGCACTGTACTCCTCCTATATAATATACTGGTGGTCCCCAGTCCCCACAAAAAAGCAGTGTGAGCACAGATATATGCAGCACACTGAGCACAGATATGGAGTGTTTTTCAGTCAGACAACGTATACTGGTGGTCACTGTCAGCAAACCTCTGTACCGTACTCCTCCTATATAATATACTGGTGGTCCCCAGTCCCCACAATAAAGCAGTGTGAGCACAGATATATGCAGCACACTGAGCACAGATATGGAGTGTTTTTCAGGCAGACAACGTATACTGGTGGTCACTGTCAGCAAAACTCTGCACTGTACTCCTCCTATATAATACAGCTGCTCCCCAGTCCCCACAATTAAGCAATAAGCACAAATATTTTTGCATCAAGAATTCAAGATTAATAAACGGAGAGGACGCCAGCCACGTCCTCTCCCTAACATTTCCAATGCACGAGTGAAAATGGTGGCGACGCGCGGCTGCTTATATAGAATCCGAATCTCGCGAGAATCCGACAGCGGGATGATGACGTTCGGTCGCGCTCGGGTTAACCGAGCCATTCGGGAGAATCCGAGTATGCCTCGGACCCGTGTAAAATGGGTGAAGTTCGGGGTGTTCGGTTTCCGAGGAACCGAACCCGCTCATCACTAATATATATACACATACATACACAGGGCTGCCATCAGAAAATATGGAGCCCGGGACTCACAAAATTGACAGGACCCCTCCCTCCCCCCAAAAAAGATTTTGCCACACTGCTCCACCCCATGTGATATCATACATTGTGACGTTACATATAGATGGGGTGTTGCGGACCTACTGGAATGGTTTACAGAGAGCTGATGCACAGATACTGTAAGGCTAGCTTTAAGAAGTCCTTTATGTGTATCAGATTGCTGTTGATTCACAGACTGGTGTAGCTCTACAAGTATTGGATATTGGAGCCAGGGTCTCTGTAAGGGCCCGGGACACCAGTCCCCACAGTCCCCCCCGATGGCTGCCCTGTAAATATATATATATATATATATATATATATATATATTGTGACAAGAACACTGGAATAGTGTTTGAGGGCAGGTGTGTTTGTCCCAGGTTCTTGTCTTACATGTATTAGAAAAATGAAAACTTCTAGGAAAATGTTTTGTTTTGTCAGAACCTTTTCAGTTTATTGGAAAAGCTGGATAAGGGCCCTGAGAGAGAGATAGGGCAAGTTCCAGACATTGGGCCCAGTTCGGGTCTTTGGCCTCACAGAGGGCTAATCAGGGTTTCAGCTATGTAAGAGTCTTATAGGGCTTCTAGCCTGATTAATGTGTGCAGACTACCTGGGACGACTGCAGGATCTCTGTGAGAGAAACACGCTTCCTTATACAAGTGAGCTAAACACAGTATTGACTGGAAAACTCTGTGTTTTTGTTTAGAGACAGTTAGGAACTTCTTGTGTTTAGTTAGTGCCGGACAGGCAAGGTATTTTCTTTTGGTGTTTGTTTTATTTTCTGTTTAATAAAACTGGTCGTGGCCAGCTGTACCATAAACTGGACTTGTATGATTCCTCAGCTGCTGCAAGGTGCCATTTACCCCAGGAAACAGCACCTTGTTCCCTTACAGCGTTACAACTTATATATGCCCATAAGAAGCAGCACTCCATGGTATAGAAATGACACACACACAGGGCAGTGGGGGTCATTCCAAGTTGATTGTAGCCCTGCAAAATTTTGCAGGGCTACGATCATGTCCATAGACATGCGGGGGGATGACGAGCACAGGGCTAGTCTTCCTCGCATGTCAGTGTCGCCCCCGCAGAAGTGTAAAAGCATCGCACAGCAGCGATGCTTTTGCACTTTAGGAGTAGCTCCCGGCCAGCGCAGCTTTAGCGTGCTGGCCAGGAGCTACTCGTCGCTCCCCGGCCTGCAGCGGCTGCGTGTGACATCACACAGCCGCTGCGGTCCATCCCCCGCACGGTTCGGCCACGCTTGCATTGGCCGGACCGCTCCCACAAAGCGGCGGCCAAACAACGCCGTTCCGCACCCCCCCACCGCCCAGCGATGGTAATCGTAGCACAGCGACGGCCTTCAGCCGTCGGGCATGCGCAGTTCTGACCCGATCATGCCGCTGCGATAAACTGCAGTGTGCGATCGGGTCAGAATGACCCCCAGTGTGTGTAGCTATACACACTGCTCTGTGTGTGTGTCATTTCTATACTGTGGAGTGCCGTTTCTTATGGGAACATATTTGAGTAAATGGAAGTTTACGGTTGAAGGCACCCAGAAAGCTGTATACTCTGACAAGGGAGTGCCGAGCTGAAGCTATTGTTTATATATATATATATATATATATATATATATCCATCTGCCGGTGCGCAAAACACTTGAATTCCCCCCACAGAGGTGAGTAGCAGTGGTAGCCTTTTATTGTATTGGATATACAGTGCATCCGGAAAGTATTCACAGCGCTTCATTTTTTCCACATTTTGTTATGTTACAGCCTTATTCCAAAATGGAATAAATTAATTTTTTCCCTCAAAATTCTACACACAATGGGGGGTCATTCCGAGTTGATCGCTCACTGCTGTTGTTCGCAGCGCAGCGATCAGACTAAAGATCGGCATTTATGCGCATGCGTATGGCCCGCAATGCGCACGCACGACGTACGGGTACAAAGCCCGTTGTGGTTGTGCACAGGTTCTAGCGAAGGTTTCAGTCGCACTGACGGGAGCAAGAAGATTGACAGAAAGGGGGCGTTTCTGGGTGTCAGCTGACCGTTTTCAGGGAGTGTTTGCAAAAACGCAGGCGTGTCTGAAAAAAACGCAGGCGTAGCTGGGCGTTCGCTGGGCGGGTGTATGACGTCAAATCCGGACACGAATAGGCTGAAGTGATCTCAAGCGCTGAGTAAGTTCCGAGCTACTCTGAAACTGCACAAACTGGTTTTGCAGAGCTCGGCTGCACAGGCGTTCGCACTTCTGCTAAGCGAAAATACACTCCCCAGTGGGCGGCGGCTTAGCGTTTGCACGGCTGCTAAAACTAGCCAGCGAGCGATCAACTCGGAATGACCCCCCCATACCCCATAATGACAACGTGAAAAAAGTTTTTTTGAGATTTTTGCTAATTTAATATAAATAAAAAACAAAAAAAATCACATGTACATAAGTATTCACAGCCTTTGCTCAGTACTTTGTTGATGCACCTTTGGCAGAAATTACAGCCTCAAGTCTTTTTGAATATGATGCCACAAGCTTGGCACACCTATCTTTGGGCAGTTTCGCCCATTCCTATTTGCAGCACCTCTCAAGCTCCATCAGGTTGGATGGGAAGCGTCGGTGCACAGCCATTTTCAGATCTCTCCAGAGATGTTCAATTGAAATCAAGTCTGGGCTCTGGCTGGGCCACTCAAGGACATTCACAGAGTTGTCCTGAAGCCACTCCTTTGATATCTTGGCTGTGTGCTTAGGGTCGTTGTCCTGCTGAAAGATGAACCGTCGCCCCAGTCTGAGGTCAATAGCGCTCTGGAGCAGGTTTTCATCCAGGATGTCTCTGTACATTGCTGCATTCATCTTTCCCTCTATCCTGACTAGTCTCCCAGTTCCTGCCGCTGAAAAACATCCCCACAGCATGATGTTGCCACCACCATGCTTCACTGTAGGGATGATATTAGCCTGGTGAAGAGCGGTGCCTGGTTTCCTCCAACCATGACGCCCGGCATTCACACCAAAGAGTTCAATCTTTGTCTTATCAGACCAGAGTATTTTGTTTCTCATGGACTGAGAGTCCTTCAGGTGCATTTTGGCAAACTCCAGGCGGGCTGCCATGTGCTTTTTACTAAGGAGTGGTTTCCGTCTGGCCACTCTACCATACAGGCCTGATTAGTGGATTGCTGCAGAGATGGTTGTCCTTCTGGAAGGTTCTCCTCTCTACACAGAAGAATGCTTTAGCTCTGACAGAGTGACCATCGGGTTCTTGGTTTCCTCCCTGACTAGGGTGCTTCTCCCCCTATAGCTCAGTTTAGATGGCCGGCCAGCTCTTGGAAGAGTCCTGGTGTTTCCGAACTTCTTCCATTTATATACATATATCGCTGCTTCTTACATAGAAACAGCAGCAATACACTAATATGGCAATGCGGGAGGGAGCGTCCCGCCTGCTGCTCCATTACTGATCCAAACTGCGTCCATGGATGCAGTGTCTGATCTCCCCCCGGCACCATCGGCTGACTGTGTGACCCATCAGGTTGTTCAAGTCCTCTGACGGAGATCCTGGCCTCTTCCCTCCGCTATAATGGCGGTGACATGCCTCCATTTGGAGAAATTGCCCCCTCCGTGCCCGCAAATGCTATCAGACTGACAATCACTGATTACCTGATGCCATTCTGCATCCGTCCTCGCAGGACCCTCTCTCGCACATGTGCAGAACAGGTCCTGCACATGCTCAGTGTACAGATAATCAGCATGGGGCACAGTAACAAACAGACCTAAATTAGATCCTCTATTCACTAATATTAACTGCAGCCTAATCCTAACCTTAACTATAGTCAACATTTTTCCCTAACTGCAGCAAAACCTTAACTGTAGCCTAAACCTAACTGCTGTTTAACCCTAACTGCAGCCTAGCCCTAACACTAACTGCAGCTTAACTCTAACACTAACAGCAGCCTAATCCTAACACTAACTACAGCCTATCCATAACACTAGCTGCAGCCTACACCTAACACTAACTGCAGCCTTACACTAACAGCAGCCTAATCTTAACACAAACTGCAGCCTAACCCTAACACTAACTGCAGCCTTACACTAACTGCAGCCTAACTCTAACACTAACTGCAGCCTAACCCTAACACTAACTGCAGCGTAACCCTAACCTTAACTGCAGCCTAACCCTTTCCTTAACTGCAGCCTAATCATAACAATGACTGCAGCCTAATCAAACACTAACTGCAGCCTAATCTGAACACTAACAGCAGCCTAATCCTAACACTAACTGCATCCTAACCCTAACTGCAGCCTAACCCTAACCTTAACTGCAGCCTAACCTTTACCTTAATTGCAGCCTAACCCTAACTCTAACTGTAGCCTAACTCTAACTGTAGCCTAACCCTAGCCTTAACTATAGTCTAAATTTAACCTTAACTGCAGCCAAACACTACACAACCAACACTAACGGCATCCTAACCCTAATACTAACTGCAGCCTAACCCTAACACTAACTGCAGCCTAACCCTAACACTAACTGCAGCCAAACCTTAACACTAACTGCAGCCTAACCCTAACCTCAACTATAGTCTAAATGTAACCTTAACTGCAACCTAATCCTAACAATGACTGCAGCCTAACCCCAACACTAACTGCAGCCTAATCCTAACAATGACTGCAGCCTAACCCCAACACTAACTGCAGCCTAATCCTAACAATGACTGCAGCGTAACCCCAACACTAATTGCAGCCTAATCCTAACACTAACTGCATCCTAACCCTAACTCTAACTGCAGCCTAACCCTAACCTTAACTATAGTCTAAATGTAACCTTAACTGCAACCTAATCCTAACAATGACTGCAGCCTAATCCTAACCCTAACTGCAGACTAATCCTAACAATGACTGTAGCCTAACACCAACACTAACTGCAGCCTAATCCTAACACTAATAGCAGCCTAACCCCAACACTAACTGCAGCCTAACAATAACACTCATACTGCATATTTGGGAAGTGATCAAAATACTGCTAGTCAGGATCCCGGTAGTTACAATGCCGACGCCAGAATCCTGAATAGCCACAGACTGTTCTCCCTCTGTGGGTGTCCACGACACCCATAGCGGGAGAATATAACCTGTGGCGAGCCACCGTGCCTGCAGCGTAGCGAGCCCACAATTTTTCTAGTGCTCGCCTCGCTGCCGGCATTCTGGAGGACGGGATCCCACCGTCGGGATCATGACAGCCGGGATACCATCCGCCAGCATTTCATACTGAACCCGTATATTCATAACGTGCACAGGCGTAATGTCAACTTTTTGTCAGCATGTTACACATGGCCCATATGAACATGTTGACATTCTGAACTTTGACCTTCTGAACCATGTGACTTTCTAGTGTGGACATCGTGAATACTGATATAGTAGCTACTGTACATGCCTAATACTCTGCATCTGTAGCTTGTATGACGTATACTAAACTACAGTATGTAATGTAATGCATGGAGCTGCTGAATACTCTGCATCATATGGAAATAAATGTACAGAGAGCCCTGATCAGCGTCGGGGCCTCACGTCTCTGGGTTTTGCAGCAGCGTGGAAGTTGTTTCCTAACATGAAGTCACAGAGATTTCCAGAAGAGGAGCGTGACATGGTAATATAATATTTAACGATAACGTACTTGTGCTACGTGTCCTTGGGATATGTATACAGGATTACTTTGATATCTTTTCGTTTTCTCTCATGTACATTAATGTATATGCCAACGGGTACAGCCTGAAGTGTTTGTACCTTATTACCGCTATCCTTGGAGTTTGGATTCTGGGCACATAGTCTGCCAAACCCCCCCCCCCCCCCCATGGCTTGGACTGATCATAATAAAACTTGAAGAAAAGTAATAAAAAGTCACAAACTTAGAAGCTGTCACGGTATCATTGCCTGAGATCTGGAACCTTAATTGATGAGCGAGAGAAATGCATTTGAGAAAGACCTAGAACAGAAGACAGAATAGCTAATGCTATTTTCAGAAGACTTTCGCCTGCTCTATCCTATTGAGAGATCTACCACTGTGCGAAGAGGGATCCATTTAGATCCTACCATCAACCCCGGCAGTTTAAGCTTTCGCCGCTGCAATCAGTAGTGACATTGAAAGTTTAAGGCTTTGCCGTCAGGGCCATCTTAACCTATAGGCACACTGGTCAGCTACCCAGGGCCCCACGATTCTAGGGGCCTTCAAGTCAGGGGCAGGCTGATGCCTCTGGAGGTTCTTGGGAGACAGGCAGAGAATGCTGCCCAGTACATACTGTACAATCAGTGCTGCCAAGTAGCCTTTTCTACCTGCCTCCCAGCCTGCAACCAGATGATGAATGGCTGTCATCATCCTGATTGATGGATGGCTGGATATATCCACCAATCAGAGTGCAGCATTCTCTACCTGCCTCTCAGCTGGTGAATGGCTGTCAGCATCCTGATTGGTGGACAGCTGGATATATCCACCAGTAAGAGTGCAGCATTCTCTACCTGCCTCTCAGCCTGCAGCCAGACAGTGAATGGCTGTCAGAATGTTGATTGGTAGATGGCTGCAGTTCCATCAACGTGCCCACACTGATCTTAGTATACATTGTATCTGCCGACCATTGGGCTGCCCCCTTGGTGTTAGGGGTAATGGTGCCGCGATTTCTGGCATTGTGAAGTAGGGGACGGGGCCACAATGACGTGATTCAATGCAAATCGCGACACTGACCGCCTGCAATGGCCATTTCACTCGCTAAGGAGATGGCCGTTCCGGGAGAGTAGGCAATTATGGTATACACACGCGAACATGACATTGCTGTGAAAAGATGTTTGTATACATGACACCACACCCATATTGAAGCAAACACAGTGTGCTTCTTTCTGGGATAACAGCATGTAACAACAGCAGAACACGTACATAACACTAACCAGGAAGTAACAGTAACAAGTTCCGGCATATACATCCACCAGACAGTCTAAAACAAATAGTGCTGTAAACAACACCACCGCTACCTCTCGGACACGCCACTACAGCCGCAAGTGGAAAGGCCACTGGGATGAGTCTGTCCCTGAGTTGCCATAGTTGTATATACTCAGCTCCAGAGCATCTGCATCGCAAACACATAAGACACACCAGTCTTGTGTTCAACTGCATTGGCCAATACACGTAGCATTTTTACGACGAATGTATTCTTCCTCGTCCTCAAGCAATTTTCCTGTCCATCCTGCAAATGTCTCTCGATGGGATTTCAGATAACACATCATATTGGACAAGATCTGGCCAGTAGGGGCAGTGTCTATGCAGCTGGTACCCTATCAGTGCTGCCGGGGGCCTGCTGCTGCTGCTGGAAAAGGAGTCCAAAGGCTGATAGCAGCCATCCGGGCAGAGGTGTAGCAAGGTGTCATGGTGCCTGGAGCAAGGTATGTTTCGGCGACCCCCTCCCCTGTACTGAATTGTAGACGTGGCCACCAGGGCCAGTTCAGACCTTGTGGAATCCAGGGCGAAAGTTTCCTTTGGCGCCCCCCCTCCCACACACACCCACAGGTAAAATATAGTGCGCATCGAAGGCAAAAAATAGGAGCATGGCTTTATAGGGAAGGGGCGTGACCACAGTTATGCCCCCTGTAGTTATGGACCCAGTAGTTGTGCCCCCTGTAGATTTGCCCCCAGTAGTTGTGCCCCCTGTAGATTTGCCCCCAGTAGTTGTGCCCCCTGTAGATTTGCCCCCAGTAGATGTGCCCGTAGTAGTTGTGCCCCCTGTAGATGTGCTCCCTGTAGCTGTGCCTGGAGTAGTTGTGCCCCCAGTAGGTGTGCCCAAAGTAATTGTGCCCCCTGTAGCTGTGCCCCCTGGTATCGCCGCAAACACAAAAGAAAAAAAACAAAACAAAACACCTGCCCCGCTCCTGTTCCCGACTGCTGCTGGCCGCGTCTCCGCCCATCCATGCGTGTGACACGCAAGTCACAGAGCGGAGGGGAGGGAGGGATGTGATGCAGCTCGGGCTTCCAGCTGTCAGTAACTGACAGCTGCGGCTGCGAGCTGCTTGCGGCCAGGCGGAGGTTTCGGCAGAGTCGAGCTGCGGCGCCCTGTACTGTCTTGGGCGCCTGGAGCTCGAGCTCCACCGGAACCGCCCTTCCTACGCCCCTGCATCTGGGGTCTTCTTCTGACTGCATTTACTTCATATCTGATAGTGATCTCATCAGTTTTATCTATTATCAGGCATAGTGGTGGTTTTGTGGCCATACAATATGGGGGTCATTCCGAGTTGTTAGTGACAATGCTAAATTCTTTTGTCGTATAAACAACCTTTTATGAAGTCTAAGAACACTGTACGCTGTTTACTTAAGAAGTACCGTAAGGGTACGCTAGTTGCGTAAAGATCGCTCAGCCGTAGGCGAGACGCTCAAGCGTCACGTTCGCTCACGGCCCAGAGATCACAGGACAACACGTTATTGACTATGAATAGAGTAATGATTCGCTATGGCGTAGCGGACGCTCGAGACCACGAGGAGATCACCAGCGGCGCAGACGCTCACAACGCTATACCTTTATCATATAAACCTTATCAATGAAATACACAGAATACCTTAATGTGAATACAGGGTGTAAGTGCAACCTTGTGTAACCTAACTAACTACAAAGCTGCTTGAGCGTCACCGACGCTCAAGTGAACACTTAATACTATAGAAAATACACAGATACTGGTTTAGGGTCCAAAGCCTATTAACTGTATTATATCTAATATACTTGTAAAAGGGGATAACAGTACAAATGATACACTACAATATAACAGATACTTCCTAACCAAAATACAATACTATCTAATACAATTCAATACTAGTCTAGGGGAGATATGAGGGAAAAGAGAAAGGAGAGAGAGAGAGATGGAGAGAGAGATGAGAGGAATTGGCTCACAGTAAGACAATGATTATGGAGAGAAACTTACGCACAAAGGGTAACGATCGCATGCGCCTCGATATCCAGCTCCCGGTTATCAGCAGAAAACCGTTGATGAGAGTGAAGTTGGACATGGTCGGCCTGCCTATTTATGCCCCACACACAATGCAATCTCATAGTCCCTACAATCCCATTGTCCATTGGATGAAGGAATTCGGCCCCGTATCACAACAAAAGGTCATAGGTTGATTCATACAGGTGGGCTGTGACGATTTCCAACAGCTCAGGTGGGTGGGAAACTGGGTTTCCCGCCGCATACCTGAGTATGGGTAAATAATAGAAATGGACATAAACTTCTTATGTCCATAACTATTCGCACGAGCGATTACTACGCTCCAAACCAACACCGGAATATTGCTACTTAAATACTCTTCCGATGGGTACCAAACACTGCTGTATGACTCTTGTTAGACCCTTCGTATAACACAAAGAGGGACTCCTTTAAACAGGGACCTTCTATATTAACCAAACTTTCAGAAACTATCAAAGGGATCATGATCTATAAACTACATTAATTATGAAAATGTGTAACGAATGAGTCGCACGCTACGACTACATAAACTCTACCGTAAATACGCATACCGTGCGCCCGCGGGTGCACGCTATTGCGGGTATGCGCCTTCACGGGAGAGCGTACGCATGCGCAGCGCGGACCAGTGTGCGGTGCAAATATGGCAACGTGCATAGAGATATTTTTCTGACTTTGACAGTCCACCCTTTGGCAGTCAATAATAACTGCCACCTTCTAAAACATTTCAAAAGGAGAAAAATATATGTCAGGGGTTAATTCATTTCCATGGTTGGGTAGGGGAGAAGAGTGGAGTAGGTGTGAAGAGGGTATGACCTAGTGAGAAAGCAGAAGCATGTGTGTATGAGTCCATGTTTGGAGGGTCATGTATCATCGTGCCGTACGTGTGGTAAAATCAAGCTTCGCAGTATTGCGAAGTATACATTTGAATTCCTTCTTATCCCGTACTAAGGGTCTGTGGATGGGCTGTCAAACTCTACCGAGCTCATTTCGGCTGTGGTTGTAACAAAATGGGGATGCACATTTTAGTTGATGATACATGAATGGGGGAGGTATGTGGTTGCTGATATCTGTGCCTGTATTCCCTATCGTCTATGTGTGTCGTTACCTGAGGGTTGTAGAGATGAAGATAAAGAACACTTACGAAAAATGCAATGATATTCTATGTCAGGGAAATGTACATCTGTTGTTGAAGTTGTGTTCGGTATCTGTTGAGAGTCGTCTTCTTTGCGCTGTATTGCTCCTTGGGCATGAGCAAATAGCTTTGTCAGTGCCATCAGATTTACAAAAAAAAATGTTGGGCTAGCGTGAGTTTAAAAATACTAGGGAAACTGGGGATCCATGGCAAAGTTCATCAAGTGTCCATATCATAGGTTGTCAAAACTTCATCTTTGGTGCTTGTCTGTTGTCTGTATGGCGTCTCGTCAACTTCCTCGTCCAAGGGGGTCGTTGTATCTTGGAGAAAAGCAGAAAAACAGGTGAAAGAAACGGACCGTATAATCGCATTTTCATCACATCCTGGTTTCTATCATTGGGTCATAAATCAGATCCAGGTTAATTACGGTTTCCTCACTCCTCAAGCTCATCACTTTTGTACTTTGTTTGCACCTCATTAAAGCCTGCCCGCATCTAAATATCAATCCAATCGATACAACGACACCCAAGATACATAGTAGAAACTTTCCAACATCCATTATGACTCCTTGAGCCCAGTCTCCTAAACCGGAGAACCAATTTCGCGGGTTCAACCATGACACCCAACCAGTCAGCTCATTACCTACAGCAGCAAGGGTGAGATTGTGTTTTCGACGAAATTCCCACTTTAATTGCAGAATATCGTCCATCTTTTGGTCTATGACCTCTACCGGATCCTCGGTGCTATTTGTGATATACGTGCAACACTTTATGCCGTACTGTGTTGCCAATGTAACACAATATCCGCCTGTTACTGCTGTAAGATAATTAAGAACCATCCTATGCTGAACTAGTTCTGTTTTGTAGGCTTGAAGTTCTCTTCCAGTGTATCTAAACGTGTCATCATACATTTCGGTGATATTATCTAACAAATTGGCGAGTGCGGAAATGTATCTATAATTCATCACTCCTCGAGCGGTGCGAGTGAAATCTAACGCTACCAGAACCTGAATCCCGGTGGATTCATGGATAAGATCAGAGGCCGGATGCTCTAACCTTTCTGACAGTTGTCTTTTAACTCGGTGCTCGTAATGAGTGTGAGTATAAGGAGCTTGGGCACCACGGTGTATGTCCTTCATTTTGTCATGTGTAACAGTCATCACTTCAGGCAATACTTTTCCAATATAACACAATCCTTCAGAGTTTGGGGCAAGCCACTTGTACGCCTTTCTCCCGCATATGAAATATGCGTCATCGGGGAGAACATAAGGGACGGAGAAGGACATGACCATGTTACAAACCTTCCAGGTGAAATCTCCTGACCCTAATTCTTCCATCTGCTTAATGCACGTATCAGTTTGTACGATATGTGCACAGTATCCTGGTGATACCTCTCCAACTCTAGTAATCCTATTTCCTACGGTATACCGATACCGGAAAGATTTTCCTCTACTGGCTATGTGGCGTACAAGCTCTGTATCTGTAGGCATTCTATCTGCTCTGTGTGAAAAGGTCATGGTAAGGTTGCTCCATGACACTTCCCAATTTCCCGGCTTACGGGGATTGGAGATATTAAAACATAAGAGGGACCTATCCACATGGTATTGGTGGAGCTTCAAACTAGGAGGGCTGGAGATGTTAAACCTCCGGTCCACCGGTCTCCCACCACTTAGCTCAAGTACCTCCTCTAACGTTAAAGGAAATGGTACTAGCCCTGATTTGCTATGACCCTGAGGTACTTGAGAGCATACCCAACAATCTGTTTGGTTTAATACGTTACCCACTAAGGAGTGATAGTCACTCAATGGATGCCGGTCCATATGGATATTAAAACTGGATTGGCATTTCTTTATGCATCCATCTTCAACCAAATTATCACAGAGCCTACAGATACAGTTTTCTTCAGCTAACAATCCATCACAATTTCTTCTATCGGATCGTTTTCTGATACTCGCCTTTGCTTGTTGGTTAGGTTGATCTTGGAAAACTACGCCTCCATCATCATAATCGGAACCCATTCCAGAACCTCTCTCGACCTCTATGGTACTCTCGCCGGAACAGACTGCTCTGGTCAACATCATGGTTAACATCAAAATCCGGATCACAGTCTCTTGGGGCAAGTCCATCTTTGAGGAGAAAAATAGAGAAGAATGAGAAGGGGGAAAAAGAAATTTCAAGGGAGAGGGGAGTCGACAACTGCTTCCGGTCTTCAAGGCTCAGGTGCCGCCTCAGTCCTCCTGGAACAGACACTCCAGTGATACAACCTCTACCGTCTGTTCCTTATCACGGGACTTTTCTGGGTCAGCAACCTTCTTGCAGTGGGATGAATGGACCCAAGTCTCTCTCTCAGCAACCTTCAATGCTGTGGTGCTAGTCAATAAGACCTGGTATGGTCCTTCCCATCTATCAATAAGACAACCTGAGCGTAGAAAATTTCGTATCATTACATAATCCCCAGGTTCAATGTCATGACAATTACTATCTGGTAAATCAGGAATCACCAACTTCAGATTATCATTTTGATTCCTCAACTGCTTACTCATGTTAATCAAGTATTTTACAGTTACTTCATTGTTACATTTCAAATCATCCTGAGGGTTAATCATGACATGCGGTTGTCGACCAAACAGAATTTCAAAAGGAGACAGATTAAGAGGGGACCTGGGAGTGGTTCTGATGCTATACAAAACAATGGGTAAAGCTTCTGGCCACGTCAATCCTGTCTCTGCCATTACTTTACTCAATTTATTTTTAATAGTGCTGTTCACTCTTTCGACCTTCGCGCTCGCCTGTGGACGGTACGGAGTGTGCAGCTTGCTATCAATACCCATCAACTTACACATTCCTTGAAAGACATCACCTGTAAAATGGGTACCCCTATCACTTTCGATTATCCTAGGGATACCGTATCTACATACAAATTCCTGTACAATTTTCTTAGCTGTAAACATAGCGGTATTTGTAGCTGCTGGAAATGCTTCGACCCAATTCGAGAAAACATCTATACAGACAAGTACATATTTCAAATTTCGACATGGGGGTAACTGAATGAAGTCAATTTGTATTACCTGGAAAGGGCCGCCGGCAGGTGGGATATGGGATGGTTCTGTAGGTATTGCCTTTCCAATATTCTTTCTCAGACAGGTAAGGCATGACATTGCTCTTTTACTCGCATGAGAGGAGAATCCTGGGGCGCACCAGTATGCTCTTACCAATTTGCACATCCCCTCCCTGCCTAAATGAGTCAGCCCGTGAGCTGCTTCAGCCAGACATGGAAGGTATGCCCTGGGGGCCACTGGTTTACCATGTCCATCCATCCAGAGCCCTGAGGACTCCTGGCCATATCCCTTTGCCTTCCAGACTGCTCTTTCCTGTGTGGAACACAAATTCTGCATCTCACACAACTTCTGTGTGTTGATGGTAATAAATACCATCAGTTGTGTGGTGTCTGTCTGTATGGGGGTAGCAGCTGCAAGCTTTGCGGCTTTGTCTGCTCGGCTGTTACCAAGGGATACTGGGTCTTGGCTATATGTATGTGCTTTACATTTGATAACAGCCACTCTGTCGGGTTCCTGTATCGCTGTTAGAAGCCTTTTTATATGGGCTGCATGCGCTATCGGTGTACCAGCTGCCGTCATGAAATTTCTGAGGCGCCATAGGGCTCCGAAATCATGTACTACCCCGAAGGCGTATCTAGAATCGGTGTAGATATTGGCTGACTTACCCTTAGCCAATTCACATGCTCTGGTTAGGGCGACCAGTTCAGCAACTTGGGCTGAGTGAGGTGGGCCTAGCGGTTCCGCTTCTATGGTGTCTTGGTCATCTACGACTGCGTATCCAGTACACAAGTCTCCCGAGTCTGACTGTCTATGACAACTACCGTCAGTGTAGAACGTGAGTTCTGCATCTTCCAGTGGATTGTCACTGATGTCAGGCCTTGCGGTAAAATTTTGGGTCAAATATTCCATACAATCATGTGTATCTTCCTTTGCATTAAATCCTCCTTCCCCATCACTCTCACCTTCCACCCTTTGTGTCTGACCAGGCACACCTGGGAGAAATGTTGCAGGATTTAATGCGCTGCATCTCCTTATGGTGATGTTTACTGGGGCCATTAATGCCAATTCCCATCTTGTAAACCTTGCAGATGAGACGTGTCTGGTTTGGGCAGAATTCAATAAGGCAGATACCGCATGCGGTGTATGGATTGTGAGGTTGTGGCCTAGCACGACATCTTCGCTTTTTGTCACTAGCAATGCTATCGCCGCAACGCTACGCAAGCATGTGGGGAGGGATCGCGCTACTGTGTCTAGCTGAGCGCTGTAGTATGCGACTGGCCTGCTGGCGTCACCGTGTTTTTGGGTTAGTACACCTGCTGCGCACCCAGCACTTTCTGTTCCGTATAGTTCAAAGGGTTTCCCATAATCTGGCATACCTAGTGCTGGCGCCTGCGTTAGGCACTGTTTAAGTCTCTCAAATGCTGTTTCGGATTCGTCTGTATGCGAAATCCGATCAGGTTTGTTTGAGGAGACCATTTCCTGCAAAGGTAACGCCAATATGGAAAACCCTGGGATCCAATTACGGCAATACCCACACATTCCTAAAAACGTCCTGATCTGTTGCTGGGTTTGTGGCAGTGTCATGTCTCTAATGGCTTGGATTCTATCAGCGGTCAGGTGTCTCAGTCCTTGTGTTAGACAGTGTCCCAAATATTTTACCTTAGTTTGGCATAATTGCAACTTGTCTTTGGAAACCTTGTGACCTGTGTCTGAAAGATGAAACAGGAGCTGTTTCGTATCCTTCAGGGAAGCTTCCAGTGAATCTGAACACAGCAGTAAATCATCCACATACTGTATCAACACTGATCCACTCTCCGGTTGGAAAGACTGTAAACAATCATGCAAAGCCTGAGAAAATATACTTGGACTATCTATGAAACCTTGGGGTAACCGAGTCCACGTGTATTGGACTCCTCTGTATGTGAATGCAAATAGATATTGGCTGTCAGGGTGCAGAGGTACCGAAAAGAATGCGGAGCAGAGGTCAATAACAGTGAAAAATTTGGCAGTGGGAGGAATTTGCATTAGGATGACAGCTGGATTAGGCACTACGGGGAACTGACTCTCCACTATTTTGTTAATCCCCCTTAGATCCTGCACTAGCCTGTAACCCCTCCCCCCACTCTTTTTAACAGGGAAGATGGGACTATTTGCTGTGCTGGACGTTCTTACTAGAATGCCCTGTTGTAGCAAGCGCTCTATTACTGGGAAAACTCCTAACTCCACCTCTGGCTTCAGAGGATACTGTGGGATTTTTGGAGCTATCCTACCATCTTTTACTTGTACAACTACTGGAGCTACGTTTGCCATTAATCCAGTGTCCTGTCCATCTTTTGTCCAAAGTGACTCTGGTATCTGCGATGTCATCTCTTCTACTTGGGATGGATTCCTATTTGTCATAATGGTATGTGACATTAATTTTGATGGGGAGTCTAACATGTCTCGCACTTCCTGAGCGTGATTCTCAGGAATGTCCAAGAATACACCTTCAGGAGTACAATAAATGACGCACCCCATTTTACATAGTAGGTCTCTACCCAGGAGATTGGTTGGTGCAGATGCAGCCAGCAAAAAGGAATGCTTGGTATGCAAAGGCCCTATTGTGATCTCGGCTGGTTTGCTAACAGGGTAGTGCTGGACTACTCCTGTTACTCCCATGGCTGGAACTGTCCTACCAGTGGTTCTCATGCCCACTGTCGAATTTATCACTGACTTGGCCGCCCCTGTGTCTACAAGAAAGTTTAAAGTTTTACCAGCTACATTGATTGCAATCTCTGGTTCACTTCCAAGACTGGCAATCAATTTAACTGGCTGCAGATTACAGGTATGGCCACACCCCTATTGGGTATGCTGACCTCCCTGAATCCCGCTGGCAGCAACTACTTGTGAGGGAGTTAGTTGGGAACTATCAGAGGCATGCCAGTCTCTGTTCGGGGGATATCTTTTTGTTTCCCCTGTATGTGGCTCAAAACTCCGCCTCTGTGGACCCTGCTCCCAATGTCGTGTGTCATGTCGTTGTCTAGGGGGTTGAAAAGATCTTTGTACACTCTTTGTTCTACAGTCTCGTGCATAGTGTCCCTGTCTGTTACAAGAAAAACATGTTATTACACTTGCCTTACCCACAGGATTCGGTGGTACATACGCAGGCTGCCTTGTGGTCAGCGCCTGTATACTTACTGACATCAACTTATCACTTTGTGACTCCCTGTGCCTAGTGATGTTTCTGTCGTGATCAATAGCAGCCTCTCTCAATGTGGACACTGACAGACCTCGCCAACATGGTTGCGTGGTCTGGACCCTAGTCTTTAATGTTTCCTTTAAACCATCCATCAGTACGGATACTGCTACTTCTCGGTGGTTTGGGTTGGTCTTAATGTCTTCTATACCAGTGTACTTTGCCATTTCTAATAGTGCCCGGTGAAAATATTCTACTGCCGTTTCGGACTCTTTTTGTCTAATGGAGAATATCTTGTTCCATTTAACAACGGCTGGGAAATACTCCTTTAGCTGTAAATTTATCCTTTTTACATTATCCTTGTTGTACACGTCTGTAAGCGGTACATCTTTATCCAATGCACAGTCAACTAAGAATTGAGTTGCGTCGACATTGGAAGGTAAACAAGCTCTTAGCAGTACCTGCCAATCCTTGTTGTTGGGTTCTACCGTGTTACCTAGATCCCTGATGTATTTTTGGCTAGCAACTAAGTCTTTCCTGGGGTCAGGAAATTCGGACACTATTGTTCTTAATTCCATTCGGGAAAATGGAGTGTACATGGCAATGTTCCTTATGGGAGTGGCTCCAGACACATCTGTTTTTCCATTGGGAACTGCTATTACCCTTACAGGAGCAATTCTAACAGCCTCATTCTGCGTTGATTCTACAACTTGTGGTACAATTGTTTCAGTGTAGTGCATGGTGCCGTACTTACCCGTTGACACGACCTCACCTATCCCTCCGCTAGGGGCTTTCGCTAATCTCGTGGGTGTTGCTGTGCCTACTGTGGTCTCTGCTATGGTGGCCGCAAGAGAGAGAGCTGAAATTGTTGCTGAATCGTCTTCTTGATCACACTCCTGAGGAAAGTTCAAAACAGGGTACAACTTGCACGGGTTAATAATTGCATGAGTTACTTGGTTACCATCATTTACATTTTCAGGGTTACTAAGTGTTTGTGTTTTACAACCCAGTGCGTTTCTCTCCGCAATCAACTTCTCTCCTGCTATATATGGTGGTGGCGGGGCTGTGGCTATCAGTTTCCTTACTGCCCCAGATCCCGCCGCCAGAGCCAAACCTCTCTGTATCTCACCTTCCTGGTGCCATAACTGTAAATAATCATGATGCTGAATTCGTCTCTTTGTTGATTTTATGAGACATATCCTCCTCCTTAAATTTTGTAACACTTCTGGACTGAAGCTACCTATTCTTGGGAATTTGTCCCTGTCTTGTACAGTCATTCTCTCCCATTCATCACATAAAGATTCTGTGTGACTTCCGTATTTTTCACACATGATGTATCTTGCCGACCCGACTGGCCGGTTCTCTGAATCAACCCGAACCGAGGTTGATCGCCCCCTACCTGAACAATTGGCCCCCATAATCTGCAGGTGTTGCTTACTACTCCTTAGATCTTTAAATCAAGGTCTTCAGCGAACCCTTACAGCAAACCAAATTATTCACAATAGGCCGGCGGTGGCGGTTTACCGAGTACCCCACTCACTCGCCCACCTCGACCAATACGACCTGATCACACCGACGTGGTGCTGGCGTACTCGATACAGGGCCCTACCAAAAGAACCTTCGGTTTACTGGAACATATGAGGGTTACCCGCAGGACACTTACTCTTTCCAGTAAAGGTGGGGTTGTTAGATAGTTCCTGAGTGACCAGCGAACTTCCCTTAAAAATAAAAAATTACACAAATCACGTCAGAATGTACAAATAGCGTTTGTGACCACTTTACTCTAATGGTATTAGGTCAGATTACTAACTACTGCACACAATTACGTGCGGTACAATCGTTCAGTACATAAGCACTACCTGTTATGTACTGAGGGATCAATGGAATCGATGTTTCCGGCCGCGATTCCTTCAGCAAGAGCTTATGGCCTATATGGGTTCTGCACCAACCCCCGGGGTTGTGCCTCTTGTATGTTTATATAGCGGACCTACTTGTACCTTATGACCTCCTGGTCTTGTTACCTTGTGACCTCCTGGTCTTGTTACTTTGTAGTCCGCTATACTCTACTTGCTCAAATATTATTCAACCAAGGATGCCTCCTTAGCCACCGTATATGTCACTTACACGTGTGTCCTACCAGATTTCTATTGGTTCAACCTCTAAGTTGTATAACTTGTATACAAAAACACACTCACTCAACACATGTACACTTTTGCTTCCACTCCTATTTCTGCGCAGAAATTTTTCTTCAGCCCAGCGGTGTTACCAATTAGGAGCAGGATCTGTTAAACTAAATTTCAGTTTTTCCAAAAATAGATTTGCGTTATTTACCGCGTCGCGTTATCTACCGCTGTGCGTTACTTATCGCCTTTGCGCTAACTATCGCTTTGCGCTAATTCACCTTTTTCGTGACTTTGAGCTACGTGGGCGTAACCGGATGCTACGTTGCGTAATGTACGCTGCGTGCGTCTGCCTTTGGATTGCGTACGCAAGTCTTTTGTTAGGGACACGTGTACGCAAAACAAAGATCCACCGTAACACAATTTCTACTTTTATCAATGTAAATGATCCCTGATCATCTACCGCACACCACACTGACTGCCTTGTCTCCCAGACAAGCCGTGTGTTGGTCTATACTTTAACTATTACCTCTACTATGAAATAACAGCAAATCTCTTTTAGCACTTTCTATCAACTATAAAAATTGGCAAACAGGAATAGTGATATACGAAATTTGAAAAAGAAATGCAGATATATGTATGCGTGCGTGTATACGCAAGACAGAAGAGAAATAAAAGTTTTAAAAGACACAAGCGTTTTGTTCTTACTTCCGGTTCCCGGATTCCTTCAGCACTCTTTATCTAAGCGAAGCAGACACTTATCCCGTCAGCACTGGGAGACAACCTCCCACCCTTTGCTGGGGGATAATGTCTGCTGATCTACCTAGTGCAGATATGAGAAGGATAGGACGAGTCCCCAATTGACAATGCTAAATTCTTTTGTCGTATAAACAACCTTTTATGAAGTCTAAGAACACTGTACGCTGTTTACTTAAGAAGTACCGTAAGGGTACGCTAGTTGCGTAAAGATCGCTCAGCCGTAGGCGAGACGCTCAAGCGTCACGTTCGCTCACGGCCCAGAGATCACAGGACAACACGTTATTGACTATGACTAGAGTAATGATTCGCTATGGCGTAGCGGACGCTCGAGACCACGAGGAGATCACCAGCGGCGCAGACGCTCACAACGCTATACCTTTATCATATAAACCTTATCAATGAAATACAAGAATACCTTAATGTGAATACAGGGTGTAAGTGCAACCTTGTGTAACCTAACTAACTACAAAGCTGCTTGAGCGTCACCGACGCTCAAGTGAACACTTAATACTATAGAAAATACACAGATACTGGTTTAGGGTCCAAAGCCTATTAACTGTATTATATCTAATATACTTGTAAAAGGGGATAACAGTACAAATGATACACTACAATATAACAGATACTTCCTAACCAAAATACAATACTATCTAATACAATTCAATACTAGTCTAGGGGAGATATGAGGGAAAAGAGAAAGGAGAGAGAGAGAGATGGAGAGAGAGATGAGAGGAATTGGCTCACAGTAAGACAATGATTACGGAGAGAAACTTACGCACAAAGGGTAACGATCGCATGCGCCTCGATATCCAGCTCCCGGTTATCAGCAGAAAACCGTTGATGAGAGTGAAGTTGGACATGGTCGGCCTGCCTATTTATGCCCCACACACAATGCAATCTCATAGTCCCTACAATCCCATTGTCCATTGGATGAAGGAATTCGGCCCCGTATCACAACAAAAGGTCATAGGTTGATTCATACAGGTGGGCTGTGACGATTTCCAACAGCTCAGGTGGGTGGGAAACTGGGTTTCCCGCCGCATACCTGAGTATGGGTAAATAATAGAAATGGACATAAACTTCTTATGTCCATAACTATTCGCACGAGCGATTACTACGCTCCAAACCAACACCGGAATATTGCTACTTAAATACTCTTCCGATGGGTACCAAACACTGCTGTATGACTCTTGTTAGACCCTTCGTATAACACAAAGAGGGACTCCTTTAAACAGGGACCTTCTATATTAACCAAACTTTCAGAAACTATCAAAGGGATCATGATCTATAAACTACATTAATTATGAAAATGTGTAACGAATGAGTCGCACGCTACGACTACATAAACTCTACCGTAAATACGCATACCGTGCGCCCGCGGGTGCACGCTATTGCGGGTATGCGCCTTCACGGGAGAGCGTACGCATGCGCAGCGCGGACCAGTGTGCGGTGCAAATATGGCAACGTGCATAGAGATATTTTTCTGACTTTGACATTAGCTAGCTGCTTTAGTTCGCAGCGCAGCAATCAGGACAAAAAACAGCAATTCTGCGCATGCGTATGGGGCGCACTGCGCACGCACGTCGTACTTTCACAAAAGCTGATGTAGTTTTAAACAAGCTCTAGCAACGCTTTTCAGTCGCACTGCTGACCGCAGAGTGATTGACAGGAAGTGGGTGTTTCTGGGTGGTAACTGACCGTTTTCGTGGAGTGTGTGTAAAAACGCAGGCGTGCCAGATAAAAACGCAGGAGTGGCTGGGGAAACGTAGACGTGGCTGGCCGAACGCAGGGCGTGTTTGTGACGTCAAAACAGGAACTAAATAGTCTGCAGTGATCGCAAGCTAGGAGTAGGTCTCGAGCTACTCAGAAACTGACAATTTATTTTTGTAGCCGCGCCGCGATCCTTTCATTCGCACTTCTGCTAAGCTAAGATACACTCCCAGAGGGCGGCGGCTCAGCGTTTGCACTGCTGCTAAAAGTAGCTAGCGAGCGAACAACTCGGAATGAGGGCCTATATGCAGCAATATCAGTGCTCCATACAGAAGAAAAAGTATGATACAGTATGTGTGTTGTCACATCACAAACAGGATTAGTTATGTGTAGAGCTGAGCCCTCTGCCCTGCTTTACAGTATTGGAAGAGGGATACAATTACACACGTCTGTCACATTATTATGACCTCCTCCTACATTTCAACTACGTCACATGTCGTGCGCTGGCTCGGTGGGTATATAAGGTGTGCGATAGGCCGTCTGCACACATGTCACTCGTTCCTGTCATGAGCAAAAGGGGCAATTTATCCGAGTTGCAAAAAGGGATGATTATCGGCTTTCAGGCCAAGGGTGGCGGTATTTCTGACAAAATGGCACCATTGTGAATAACCTATGTGAAAACTGTGGAGCACCACATGCCATTGATGTGAGAGGTGAACGTCGGCTACGAAGATGCGTGAGGGCCGACCGACACACTACAGTGGAGCAGCTCACCGTCACAATGAACCTGGGGGCTACCAGACGTGTGTCTAAAACGAAAGTTCAGCACGTCTAGCTGCTGTCCGTGCTGCACACGGTGGTTATTAGCTGGTGCTCATAATAATGGGACTCAACCATGTACATGTTTTTTATTACTGATGTGGGAAGCCACTTTAGAACTGTATGTTTCAGCCGATTCATGTGACCCTTCTGTGCTAACGTTCATAACTCATTGTTAAATCTGCCCCTAAATTGTTGTTAGCCAGTGTAGGGTGTGCCTATATGTGGGTTGTCTGGGTGAGAGAAAGAGATAATCTCAATAGTACCCAGAGGAATTATTGTCCATCGTTATGTCCATATTTGTTCTAAGGCCATTTTGTGTAGTTTGTGGTTGCCACCAATTCTTTTTGATCTCTTACCCCTTTCTACCCACCAACCTTGAGTTGCTATATGTGGATCGAAGAGGTTTTCTAAGTCGGCCCCTGGTGAAAGTGTCCCCTATCCACATCCACTCACGACAAGAGGAGGAGAGTTGGGTGGTGACATCTGTGTCACTGAGAAGTAGGAAGTAAGTGAAGACAGGACACACACACCCTTATATAACCACAACACCCTTTCCTGAGTAGAGAAAAAAGGTCTCACATAAAGTTTCAAAGTTTCTGATAAATTTTTGAATTTTTCGGCAAGATGAGCAAGATCGACTCAGCCCTAGAAAAGCAAGGGAGTGTTGGCGCAAATGCAGGCAGTGCCATAGCACAACATCTCTGTGCCATCAGATGGAAAGTGCATGGGGGACACTGGTAGCAAAGATAGGTGTTGGGATCTCCAATGGATGCATCATGAGTCCTTCTATGTAGCCGAATGTCTCTATAGGCACTTTGCAACGTCAAAATAAGAGGTGGGCTGATTCGCCAAGGTGACCGGCCAGCGACCAGTCCGCCCTCTCATCCTTAGGCAGGGACACACAGGTAGGTTTGTCAGTATCCATATATGTTGAGGTTAACCAATATTTTGGCCAATGATGATGATTATCATCACTTTCATAGAGGTAAGATAAAGGTTATAGCTATAATTGAGAAAAACAAGCTACCCTTCTCCATAAAGGGTTGCAAGTTCCAGCGCTTACAGTGATGAGGTCCCACTGATCCCTGTAAGTGGAGTTTCACTTACAATTTCTTATTTCACCTGTCTTAATCTAGCTCTTCTTACCACTGTCCAATTGACCTCTTTGTGGCAGTGGAATCAGGCGGTTTATCAAAAGGGATGAGCTGGCATTACCGGTAGCTGGCAGTGTGGACCTGTCATGCCAAAGAGCGGTTTCACCGGATCCTTGCCGAGATCATGTCTTTCATGTTAACTGAGAGGACCATGTGAGGGAGGAGACTGCTGAGCAGGGAGATACCGCCAGTGGTCACTGGACATGTAAGAAATGTTAAATAACAATTTTATCTGAAAAATATTGCTGTGAGACATAGCGATATAAAACTCCATTGATTTATCGGTATAGTCAGTTTTACTTTATTACTTTGTGAGGGTGGGTTTCAGGCACGGAAATTTTGCTAGAGGATTTTTTTAAGATTTAAAAACACTTTGCGGCATTAAAATATTTTTCATCTAAAAAGAGAAAAAAAACCTCCCAGCGCATCATTTTACGGGGGACTGTATAGACTTAAAAATGCAATTTCAACAAAAAATAAGATTGCTCCGTATATCTGTTATTAATTAGCCTGCTTTGATGTCAGGGTGGCTTCGGATCTGGACAGTTTACAGTGTGAAAGTTCTATAATTGTGTTGAAAAGGGATTGCCCTTACAAGCACATCTGTCTACACTACATGGAAAGTATAGTTATCCAGACACGGTATCTTCAGACTGTAGCTGATAAGCTCACAGACAGACCATAACCCCCTCAGGACTAAAAGCGAGGACCAATTTATTCAACTAAAGGGTTTTTCTGTATGTGCTGTGGAACACGCACACACCACGTTTCCCAACATGTATTGCACCATTATACTATATATCGGAAGGCCTGCTCTGACCAGTATATTGTAACAAGCCTTCTCAGAGCCATGCGGGCCCCGATTCATGTATGTATGGAATTGCACAGGCGCAAGGAAGCTGCTGTGCAATTCCGTCTAATTATAATGTATTATTTATTATTTATTTATTTCCAGTTATTTATACAGCGCACACACATATTCCGCAGCGCTTTACAAAGACTATTTGGCCAGTCTCACCAGTCCCTGCCCCAGGGAAGATTACAATCTATATTCCCTATCACATGTACACGCACGCACATTCACGCTAGAGTTAATTTTGCTGGAGTCAATTAACCTACCAGTATATTTTTGGATTGTTGGAGGAACCCGGAGTACCTGGAGGAAACCCACGCAAGTACAGGGTTTCCTCCATGGTGACAGCTTGTATCGATGTGAGGACTTCCGGGTTTGTGACAGGGGAGTCCTACTGCCATGCTCGGCCGTCGACCTGCACATGCGCAAGCCAGGGAAGATGGAAAGGGATCTTTTGGATCGCTCTTCAGGGATTTCTGCCAAAAGAAGCTTCTATATGCAACGCCATCTATAATTGGCATTGCCTATCGGGCACAAACTCTTGAAAGTTTCTGTTTCTGAACTTGATACACATAGGCATTGTGGAAATCTTTTGAAAACAGCAGATCTAGTGCTTAGGACATCCCGCCTACAGTATTTAGAGATTTAGGGCCTTATGTAATCACCAGGACATGGTTTTGCCTTTTAAATTATTGCAGCTTTAAATATATTTTAATATATGGGCTAAATCACCTGTCCTGGCATCTGGCAGGCTATTATATATCACCCATAAAATCAATCTGTTGATAACTAATTGACATATATCGGTCAAATATTAACTAACACATTACCAGTGATTCAAGGCCAACAGCATTTTTTAATATTCATTTTCTGTGTCCCACATAATTAGAACATTATGGAAAGTTAACATGATTCTAAAGAAGAAAATGTTAAGGTAAGCAATTTAATGTTTGATTTTCCCACACTGCAATTGGGAGTTCCACAATTTATCACTAGGTGGTGTCACTATAAATATATGGCGGTTGACCACATGCAAGAGCAATCAGTGTCTGAAGCTGAATATTGAAGGTGAACATCACTATAACTAACTTGTAACGTTAGTTACAAATCATTAATAAGTTTCCTACAGCTTTGTAAGACGTGTAATTTTTAGATACTATAAGGCTTATGAGGATTTTGGACATCTAACCAATAATTCAATGTCCAATCTTATAACTGGTAACTAACGTTACATGTGTATTTAGGTCAATATCATACGCAACATGTTGCTATAAGCAGCAGAGCTGTAACGGGACACATTTGTAAGTCCAGCAGTCTCCCTGGACCCACGGCAGCCCAGTTTGGTCGCCCTCCTCTGAGCTTGAAAAGGTACAGAGGAGGGCGACCAAACTAATTAAGGGCATGGAGACGATGGAATACAAGGAAAGGCTTGAAAGACTAGGCATGTTTACATTGTAAAAGCGGAGACTAAGAGGGGATATGATCAACATCTACAAATATATAAGGGGACAATACACAGAGCTTGCGCGGGACCTGTTTTTTGGTTAGATCAACACAGAGGACTCGTGGACACTCGCTCAGTTTAGAGGAGAGGAGATTCCGCACAATACGGCGTAAAGGTTTTTTCACGGTAAGGACAATACGTGTTGGAATTCCCTGCCTGAGGGAGTTGTAATGGCGGAATCTGTCAACACCTTTAAGAATGGGTTAGATAAATTCCTAATGGATAAGGATATCCAGGGGTATGGTGCATAGTCATGCATTATAGTTACTATAAATAGGGATAAAATGCAACGGCTGACAGCAGCATCAGTTAGAAATTTTAGTCAAATCATCATGCATAGGAGACCACAAATAGGTTGAACTCGATGGACAATTGTCTTTTTTTCAACCTCAGATACTATGTTACTATGTAACATAAATGTTATTAATACTTTGTCCTCTTTTAGAAACCTACTAGGGGTAAAGGACACTGAGTGTGAAAATACAATGGGCTTTAGAAAACTGTAGTTAATTTGTAATTTTTTTTCTTACAAAATTCAGAAATTTTAAAATATACAAAAGTAGGGAGCATTGGTAGGGTGATGATCCTTTGAGGGACGGGGATCCCTTTGGACTTTTTTTTGTGCTTTCATATTTTTTGGGGTTTGCAATGACAGAGCAAGCAACAGATGGGGGACCTCGTACATGAAACATACGCTCTTGTTGCATTTAACAGATTTAACGCAGAGTGAGGTATTTTGCATTTGCAAAGACATTTCCAAACAACTGTAAACTCTTCGCCAGGTCAGACCTTTACCGCATCATCTGTCTATTACAATTAATGTAAATACAGAGAGAGAAAAAACGTCATGATAATCGCGACAAAATTTCACATCAGACAATCACATTTACAGACGTGTCCTCTTATATCCTTGCATCGCAGCAAAGACAGCTTGGCATAATGGGGGGGGGGGTGCAATCACATGCTCCCGCTATGCCACAGAACAGAATGGGATCTGGCGTGCGCATGCGCTTACCTCCCATTCACTTGTACGGGACCTGGCAGCGAGGCGAATGCTCGTGACATGCCGCAAAGCGTTCGCATTGTGAGCCTGCTACAACATGTTGCTATAAGCAGCAGGGCTGTAACGGGACACATCTGTAAGTCCAGCAGTCTCCCTGGACCCACGGCAGCCCAGCAGGTAAGAAGGTGTGTGGGGGCTGCCAGGCCCATCCAACGAACACGGGCCTGGATAATTAGTACCCGCACCTCCCTCCCTCTTGGCACCACTGCCCACAATCCCTGAAGGGTTGACACAAAGCATCTGTACAGCGGCCCTTTACAGAAGAGCATATAAACACACCTGCTTACGGTGAAATGTGATGAGGGACAGGATGTCTTGCAGGTCATCACTAATCCTTGCAAGACTTAAAAAATGCAAAAGAGCAAAAATTAAGAACTAATACGTATTACGCAATCTACATGAAATTAAATGTCAACATTTTATAAAATTTTTACAACTCTTAAAAATGTTTTACGCAAAAAGCGGGCAGATTAAAATGTGCAAATTCTTACCAGGAATGTATTAAAAATAAATAAATAATAAATAAAAAAAAACACAAAAAAAAAAACCAGGCATGATAAATGGAAAAAAAATTTACACAGACCTTATAAAAGTCAGGACTATGTTATTCAGATATATCTTATATTTACGCGCATGAATAAAATCATGGGAAATGCTCCTTGTGTAACAGATTTCAGTAGCATGACAAGCCTATACCATTCCCACAGTTAATTAATCTAAACAGTATTTACTCTAATATTATTCTTTTTACACGTCCATGGTCTTTTTCGTTTTGTCTTTACTAAAGAACTTGCACAGGGATTAAGATGCATTTAAAGACCTTCCACACTTTTCCTATCTACATATAAAATGAACTTCCTGCAACGTTAGTTGATGATGGCTCCAGAAAACGGTTATATTTTGCAGATAACAGGATTAGGTTGTATGTGGGTAATAAGTTGGTGAATTTCCCTTTGGCCATTACTGAACACTGTGACAGCACTAATCCCAAATTCTTTGAAGTCTCCTAATTTTCCATCAGGTGCTGTGCGCATATATGTCCTTGGGGCTGTAAATGCTCTTATAAGATCTCATAGAGTCCTCATTAGCTCTGCCAATTCACCCAACCAACCTGTTGAACCCAATTTACACTTTGTGTAATAATTTGTCAAAAATAGTAAATCACAGCTCCATACTCCTCTATGGGGCAAATTTGTGTTTCATATTGATACAATTAAAAGCATTTGGACTGCATCCAACTTAATGGATTTAGATGGTTATATAGCCTTGATTTTAGTCATTATTTATTTCCATGAAAAAAAAAAACATTTTTTTTGCAACTATTTGTTTTTGTACTATAATAAAAAATAATACTTACAAAAATTACTGCTAAAAAGCACAGAACTAAGTCTCTAGATATGCATGTGAGCTAAATTAAAGCAGAGATACTGGAATTATATTTAGCATATACTGTTTTGGAACATTTTATATTGTTATCGTGTAATACATTATAAGTACAAAGTCTGAAAGTTGAGCAATGTATAACAAAAAATAGCATTGAAATAAAAACAGTAAAAAAAAAAGCTGCAAAACAACTTAGATGCAAAAAAGCTAGAAAAAAAACATTAGTAAAAATAAGTATAAAATTATATAAAATATATAATTTTTTTTAAACACCCAAAGATGTGTATTTTTTTCATACAAAAATTGTTGTTAGTTAAACTTTTTTTTTTTGCATATCCAACTAGTAAGTCATCAAATAAGATAACATTTTCTTAAAACTTTACGGGCCCATTTACCAACAAGTGATAAAACCGTTGTGAACGATAAATCTTGTTCCATATAATAAATGGTGTTCCAGCCAATCAGCTCCCAATTGTCTTTTTTAAAACACATAACAGGAACTGAACACATGACAGTTGGGATCTGTTTGGCTGGAGTACCATTTAGTATATGCAGCAGGTTTTACCATTCACAATGAGTTTTATCACTCTTTGATAAATGATCCCCTTAATTTTTATTGGATTTTTATAATTAGAAAACAATTATTTTAGTAACTTATACAAAAAGTTAACATAAATCATTCAAAACACAGAAAAACAAAATAGAAAACGGGTGCTACAAAAATTTTCACAAACCATTTTCTAATGCAAGTGACTAACCAAAAAACAAAACAAAAAAAACTTCCATAAAGTTTCATCATTTCAGTGTGTCGCCGAACTATGCAGGAGTTTAAATATTCATTTTTATAAAACTGTAAGTGCTAATTCCATTTTGTTAAAGATTCGCATTAGCATCTCCACTGAAATTCGAACCAATCTAGGAAAAGAAAGAAAAAAAAAAACCACGACCAGAGCGTCTGATGTTTTTCATCTGTTGTTGACAAAGATAGATCAAAAGTTCATGTTGCAAAAAAGTCCCGGGGCCGTCGCACAAAAAACGGCCCTCACAGGCATATCACTTGCAACCTCTTCTGAAGTGTAGTCACTCAGGGGAGCTAATTAATTACATAATGCTTTCCACTAGCACCAAACAAAGCTTGTACAGGGTGTGTTCCACCAAAGTCAGTGCTGGGAAATGCTATTTATTCCAAGAAGGTTACAATCCAAAGCCGGTACTGTGTTTAGTTCTTTTCAGGTACGGAGGATTCTAAAAAAAAAAATTTTATCTCTGATTTTATTGTTTGATTAAATTATTATATGTAAAATGAGCACATACATCTCAAAATTAAAAAAAAATGTATACAGTATATATATATATATATATATATATATGTATATATACATACAGCATATATATATATATATATATACTATATATAATATATATATACTGTATATATATATATATATATATAGAGAGAGCTAAATATATATACACACACACACACACACATACATATATATATATATTGCATATTGAGCTGGCTATGGGGCAACTATAAAAATGATTAGTGTTATTTCATAAAACAATGAAATCTATATAGGAATGAATAAATGAATATAAAACATTCCGCAGTTTAGCTAGCCAAACAGTTATGAAGAGAGGTGCATTTCTGATATGGGCCTCTTTGCAAATAATTCCCAGTAACGTTCGTATTTGGTGTTTTCTTGGGAATTTCTTTTAATTGCTACCAGCTTGTTGACAGGGCATGACCTCCTGGACAATCACCCCTTGGGTTATGTTACATTAGAACAGTTCCCTGTTGAAAATAATGCTAATGATTTTGTCACGCTGTTTCCAGACTTTATTATAAGGCTACAGTATATCTGCCCCATGAGATCTAGATGTGGCTCATTAGGAGTAATTTATTACTAACGGGCTCTATATAATAACAGAGAGACACCACAGTTTTGGAAGCATATATAACAGTTGCTTCTTACAGGCGTTCCAAGAGATGAGGGACACTGAACACCCGGTCCCAAACTTGTTGGGTGCAGGGTCAGCTGCTGAGGAGGACCTCCCCTACCCCCCCAGGCCCCATTTAGCTCTCAATTGTCCTGGCTGCCAAAATAATATGCAGACTTCACAACCCTGAGGGTCATATCTGTCTCCTTCATCAGAATGTCTAAGTAACTCTAAAATTATAGTAAGGTCTCCAGGACTCCAAGGAGAGTATGTCACCCTCCAGAATCCTGCCACCTCCTTAATTAGGAGAGCAGGTCCTTCATGATGTCATTTACTGCAAATCATATCATCACACTGTGCCATGATGATGTCAGTCATGTTGTCTCCCCGCCCACACTTTCTCCGTGGTCCTCCCTTTGGGATATCCAAGAATGGAGGTCCATAAAATAGGTACAGTAAGTATGTTCAGAGCTCAGTGAATTTTTGGCATATAGTGGAAGAGAGGGAACAGCCTATGCCAGTGTAGACCCAAGATGACTTCTCCTCTAGACATGCCTCTTGAGGTACAGCCGTACAAAGCCACCGAGATTGTTCAGACATGAAGAAGAGCAGAAATACTACAGTATTTTCTTCATATTTGACTTATCAATTAATGATCAGACATTTCCTTTCATTGTTTAACTTGTGCTACACAGATATAAGCCTGTTTCTGATTGGCTGAAATGGATTAGTGGAAACTTTGCACCTAGATGTGCCTTCCAATACATCTCCCACAGCTAGAGAGAGGGCATGGCCACGCACTGATATTTGGTCACACCCCTGCTTGGAATATGAGGCCCTTTTCAAATTGTGCATGCCATGGGCTTGCGCAACTTAGGCATGCCATACAGGCTAGGGCCCGGGTAATCTGTAGCCACTCCCCCACCCTCTCAGTGCCACTACACCTTGGAGCAATGTTAGAGAGTTAGCACTAGTGTACCGTGCATTGATGCTGAGAGCTTGTCATAAATCAGTATAGGTGTCTTTAGCAGTGACTGGAGGGGGGGGGGGGGGGGGGAGATGAGTTTTGGTGGCATCTTGGGTAAAAAAAGGGTCTATTCTAGAAATAAGTAAAGCGTGGATGTGACAGGACTGGGGGAAAAAACTGGATGTGAGGAATAAACCAAGACTCAAGTGTGACACCGAGGCAGCAGGTTTGGGAGACTGAGGATATGAGGATATTGTGGTGTTACTGGGACGTCCATGTGGAAATAGATAGTTGGTGACAAAGGTCAGGAAAAGAGAGGTAGATTTGGATGTTATCAGCATAAAGGTGGTGCTGGACACCAATGTAAAGTCACTTAGTGGTGATCTTCAGAACAACAGATATGGACTCAGCATCCCTGCAAGGCCAGAGCTACATTTATAGATATATGTGATCATCACCATAAATGTTACTTCTAGACGTCAGACCAAACAGCAAAGTCTGGTTCGCTGGCAAAATGTCTACACAAGTAGGAGTACAATGGCAAAGTCTTACAACAGGCAAGGGGTCCAGGCAGCAGTTCAATAAAAAAAAGTCTGTGTAACAGGATAAAGCAGAAATTCAAAAGCAGTTACCAGTAACAGGCATGGGTCAGAGTAAGAAAGATTTTAACCAAGGTTAAAATCAGGCGCAAGTGGGCTGGTATTCTAATTGTAGCAGCTGCTATAAAACAGGTCTAGTCAATCCTGTAAGCACTAGAAACAATGAACAACAAAGTAGCAGCGCTATACAATTAATGGTATAATAATCATCATATAAAATCTATTGATTGTGGTGGAGATTAAGACACGTGGAGATAAATGGATTAAAGGTGAAAAAGAACAGTTATTTAATAAAAATGCATACAATGTATAAATTGAGAGAAAAATTTAGAGTTAAAAAGCAAACAGAGTCACCATGAAGCTGCCCCAATCATAATGTCCGTTCCTTATTTTTTGTGGACTGTAAGTAAGAATGATGGAATAAGGTAAAATCTGGGCTGATAGCACAGTCCTGATAGCAAATTACCACATTGGTTACCGCTGGAGGAGGGGGTCCCCTGGATAGCGTCCCTTTAAATGGGTAAAATCGTTGGGATCCTGTGTCCTCACCAGATTGCGGAATCCTCAGTGCTGAGTGGCAGGCCAGTGTCACCAGTTGGCAAGGTGTTCGCCTGTTTGTTTGCAGATTCTTGTGAAAGTCCACTAAAGGTCCGGACGTGGCAAGTGCAGCTTCTAATTGATGGGGTGATCCTGATTAAAACACCTGACGCGTTTCGCTGCAGAACCTGCAGCTTTCTCAATGGGTCAGAGTAATGCAGCAATCCAAGGCAGTGTCCAGAAAATCATGGTAAACAGGCATAAACCGCTATAACTTGCACTGAGAGCTGAGACTCCCTGCCTTATAAAGGATAGTGGATGATAAATGGTTCACAGTAACAAGAGCACAGGGCCAAGAACAGAGCCCTGTGAGACCCCCCAAGAGATAGTGGCAGTGGAGGGCAGGGTGCACAAGAGATGAAGGAGCAGATGGATAGCTAGGAAGTAACCTTAAAAGGAATTGTGGGCCTCATTCATGTTTGTAATTAAAGCAGCAAAAAAAAAAAAAAAAGGCAAATAACTGTGTCAGGAACAAACCATGTTGCCATGCAAAGGGAGCAAATACATTTAGATTTTTCCTACTCAGGGTAAATACTGACTGCTTTTGCATGTAGCCCATAAATGTTAGACAGGTTTATTTTTACACTGCAATTTAGATATCAGTTTGGACTTGTGGTGTGCACCGGGCCAAGGGGGTCATTCCGAGTTGGTCGCTCGTTGCCGATTTTCGCTATACTGCGATTAGTCGCTTACTGCGCATGCGCATGGTACGCAGAGAGCATGTGCTTAGTTATTTTACTAAAATCTTAGCTGTTTTGCTGTAGCGTCTGCGGCGCTTTTCAGTCGCACTGGTGTTCGGTAAATGATTGACAGGAAAGGGGCGTTTCTGGGCGGCAACTCAGCATTTTCCCGGCGTTGACTAAAAAACGCAGGCGTGTCAGGGAAAAACGTGGGAGTGTCTGGAGAAACGGGGGAGTGGCTGGCCGAACGCTGGGCGTGTTTGTGACGTCAAACCAGGAACAAAACGGGCTGAGCTGATCGCAGTGTAGGAGTAAGTCTCGAGCTACTCAGAAACTGCTAAGAAATTTCTATTCGCAATTCTGCTAATCTTTCGTTCGCAATTCTGCTAAGCTAAGATACACTCCCAGAGGGCGGCGGCCTAGCGTGTGCAATGCTGCTAAAATCAGCTAACGAGCGAACAACTCGGAATGAGGGCCCAAATCTTGTGTTTTGGATTTTTGGCTTTGAATCTGTATCTCCTTCGTGTTTTGGTTTTTGATTGGTTTTGCCAAAACCACCCTTGCAGGTTTTGGTATTGGTTTTGGATCTGTATTTATTTTGAAAAATCATAAAAACAATAACAGAATTTGGGGGTGTTTTTGTTCCTACAGTATTATTAACCCCAATAACATTAATTTCAACTCATTTCCTGTCAATTTTGACCACCTCACCAACATAGGCCAAAGCCTGGCTAAGCATTAGAGTAGCGGCACAAACACACGGCAGTTATTTCTTTTTAAAAATGTTTGACAAATTAGTAATGTATTAGCAATTCCAGTTGTAAACCGCGACGGAATTTGCTCTTGCAAGTACTATCAATAGAAAACAATCCAACATAGAAATTTCCTAAGAATCGTGTGTAGAATATCACTGCTCTAAAGTAGTTACCAGACAGCAAAGAAAAAAACCCCGAAACCATGTGTACTATAGCAACAGCAGACACTGATGCCCCCTACACAAGTGACCCCAGGACATGCCTATTCTCAGTGCCCAGTCTGTACCTCCCTCCAGGGGGCCCTGGGTCTCTGCTGACTGGCACCCTGTGCCCATGTATAACACCAATCAGCTACCAAAAATCTCTCCAATCACAAAAAAACAGCATTCCTTATCTGCATAGTACAGTGCAGAATACTCTGGGACACACAGTTAGATATTGACCAGGTTACAGTGCTGGTCGGATACAGTGCTGGTCGGATACAGCGCTGTTCGGATACAGCGCTGGTCGGATACAGTGCAGGTCAGACACAGTGCGGGTTACAGTGCAGGTTGGATACAGAGCATGTCAGATACAGTGCAAGTTACAGTGGAGGTTACAGTGTGGGTCAGATACAGTGCAGCTGGATACAGGGCAGGTTGGATACAGTGTAGGTGGAATTCATTGCAGGTTGTATATAGTGCAGGTCGCATACAGCGCGGGCCGGATACACTGGGTTGGATACAGTGTGGGTCAGATACAGTGCAGGTTACAGTGTGGGTTGGATACAATGTGGGTCGGATACAGTGCAGGTTACAGTGTGGGTTGGATACAGTGTGGGTCAGATACAGTGCAGATTACAGTGCGGCTTGGATACAGTGCAGGTCAGAGTGCGGGTTGGATAGAGTGCAGGTTACAGTGCTGGTTGGATATAGTGCACGTTGGCTACAGTGCAAGGTCGGATACAGTGCAAGATACAGTGCAGAGCGGATACAGTGCTGGTCGGAGTGCGGGTTGGATACAGTGTAGGTTACAATGCAGAGCGGATACAGTGCGCGTCAGATACAGTTTGGAATACAGTGTGGTTCGTATACAGTGCAGTTTACAGTGTGAGTTGGATACAGTGCATGTAGCATGCATTGTGGGTTGGCTAAGTGCAAGGTCAGATACAGTGCACGCTGAATACAGTACGAGATACAGTGCAAGCTGAATACAGTACGAGATACAGTGCAAGGTCAGATACAGTGCACGCTGAATACAGTACGAGATACAGTGCAAGGTCAGATACAGTGCACGCTGAATACAGTACGAGATACAGTGCACGCTGAAAACAGTATGAGATACAGTGCAAGGTCAGATACAGTGCACGCTGAATACAGTACGAGATACAGTGCAAGGTCAGATACAGTGCACGCTGAATACAGTACGAGATACAGTGCACGCTGAATACAGTACGAGATACAGTGCAAGGTCAGATACAGTGCACACTGAATACAGTACGAGATACAGTGCAAGGTCAGATACAGTGCACGCTGAATACAGTACGAGATACAGTGCTGGTCAGATACAGTGCACACTGAATACAGTACGAGATACAGTGCAAGGTCAGATACAGTGCACGCTGAATACAGTACGAGATACAGTGCAAGGTCAGATACAGTGCACACTGAATACAGTACGAGATACAGTGCAAGGTCAGATACAGTGCACGCTGAATACAGTACGAGATACAGTGCAAGGTCAGATACAGTGCACACTGAATACAGTACGAGATACAGTGCAAGGTCAGATACTGTGCACACTGAATACAGTACGAGATACAGTGCACGCTGAATACAGTACGAGATACAGTGCACGCTGAATACAGTACGAGATACAGTGCAAGGTCAGATACAGTGCACACTGAATACAGTACGAGATATAGTGCAAGGTCAGATACAGTGCACACTGAATACAGTATGAGATACAGTGCAAGGTCAGATACTGTGCACGCTGAATACAGTACGAGATACAGTGCACGCTGAATACAGTACGAGATACAGTGCAAGGTCAGATACTGTGCACGCTGAATACAGTACGAGATACAGTGCAAGGTCAGATACAGTGCGCGCTGAATACAGTGCGAGATACAGTGCACGCTGAATACAGTACGAGATACAGTGCACGCTGAATACAGTACGAGATACAGTGCACGCTGAATACAGTACGAGATACAGTGCAAGGTCAGATACAGTGCACACTGAATACAGTACGAGATACAGTGCAAGGTCAGATACAGTGCACGCTGAATACAGTACGAGATACAGTGCACGCTGAATACAGTACGAGATACAGTGCACGCTGAATACAGTACGAGATACAATGCACGCTGAATACAGTACGAGATACAGTGCAAGGTCAGATACAGTGCACACTGAATACAGTACGAGATACAGTGCAAGGTCAGATACAGTGCACGCTGAATACAGTACGAGATACAGTGCAAGGTCAGATACAGTGCACACTGAATACGGTACGAGATACAGTGCAAGGTCAGATACTGTGCACGCTGAATACAGTACGAGATACAGTGCAAGGTCAGATATAGTGCGCGCTGAATACAGTACGAGATACAGTGCAAGGTCAGATACAGTGCGCGCTGAATAAAGTACGAGATACAGTGCACGCTGACTACAGTACGAGATACAGTGCACGCTGAATACAGTACGAGATACAGTGCAAGGTCAGATACAGTGCACGCTGAATACAGTACGAGATACAGTGCAAGGTCAGATACAGTGCACGATGAATACAGTACGAGATACAGTGCACGCTGAATACAGTACGAGATACAGTGCACGCTGAATACAGTACGAGATACAGTGCAAGGTCAGATACAGTGCACACTGAATACAGTACGAGATACAGTGCAAGGTCAGATACAGTGCACGCTGAATACAGTACGAGATACAGTGCTGGTCAGATACAGTGCACGCTGAATACAGTACGAGATACAGTGCAAGGTCAGATACAGTGCACACTGAATACAGTACGAGATACAGTGCAAGGTCAGATACAGTGCACACTGAATACAGTACGAGATACAGTGAAAGGTCAGATACAGTGCACACTGAATACAGTACGAGATACAGTGCAAGGTCAGATACAGTGCACACTGAATACAGTACGAGATACAGTGAAAGGTCAGATACTGTGCACACTGAATACAGTACGAGATACAGTGCACGCTGAATACAGTACGAGATACAGTGCACGCTGAATACAGTACGAGATACAGTGCAAGGTCAGATACTGTGCACGCTGAATACAGTACGAGATACAGTGCAAGGTCAGATACAGTGCGCGCTGAATACAGTACGAGATACAGTGCACGCTGAATACAGTACGAGATACAGTGCAAGGTCAGATACTGTGCACGCTGAATACAGTACGAGATACAGTGCACGCTGAATACAGTACGAGATACAGTGCAAGGTCAGATACTGTGCACGCTGAATACAGTACGAGATACAGTGCACGCTGAATACAGTACGAGATACAGTGCAAGGTCAGATACAGTGCACACTGAATACAGTACGAGATACAGTGCAAGGTCAGATACAGTGCACACTGAATACAGTACGAGATACAGTGAAAGGTCAGATACTGTGCACACTGAATACAGTACGAGATACAGTGCACGCTGAATACAGTACGAGATACAGTGCACGCTGAATACAGTACGAGATACAGTGCAAGGTCAGATACTGTGCACGCTGAATACAGTACGAGATACAGTGCAAGGTCAGATACAGTGCGCGCTGAATACAGTACCAGATACAGTGCACGCTGAATACAGTACGAGATACAGTGCACGCTGAATACAGTACGAGATACAGTACAAGGTCAGATACAGTGCACGCTGAATACAGTACGAGATACAGTGCACGCTGAATACAGTACGAGATACAGTGCACGCTGAATACAGTACGAGATACAGTGCACGCTGAATACAGTACGAGATACAGTGCACGCTGAATACAGTACGAGATACAGTGCAAGGTCAGATACAGTGCACGCTGAATACAGTACGAGATACAGTGCAAGGTCAGATACAGTGCACACTGAATACAGTACGAGATACAGTGCAAGGTCAGATACTGTGCACGCTGAATACAGTACGAGATACAGTGCAAGGTCAGATACAGTGCGCGCTGAATACAGTACGAGATACAGTGCAAGGTCAGATACAGTGCGCGCTGAATACAGTACGAGATACAGTGCACGCTGAATACAGTACGAGATACAGTGCAAGGTCAGATACAGTGCACACTGAATACAGTACGAGATACAGTGCAGGTCAGATACAACAATAGTGCACTTACTGTGGCTGGGAGTGTCAGTGTTGTCCTCAGTGTGGGGCTGTGCACAGTGTGGGGGCGTCCTCAATGCAGAGGTGCCAGCGGTGTCGGCATTGTGGGGGTGCCAGTGGTGCCCTCAAAGTGGATATGCCACTGTGTCAGCAGTGGTGGGTGAAGTCAGGGGGCCGCAGTGTGGGAGTGTTGGTAGTGTCGGCAATGCAGGGGTACTGGCAGCATCCTCTTTGTGGGGGTGCCAGCAGTGTGAGGATGCCAGCCGTATCCTCAATGTCGGTATGTTGTTGTTGTTGCCAGTGGGGAGGGGTTCAGGCATTGTCAACAATGCAAGGGTGCTGGCTGTGTCCTCAGTGCAGGGGTGCCAGCAGTGTCGGCAGTGCGGGTGTCCCAGTGGTGTCCTATGTGTGGGGATTCTGGCTGTGTCGGCAGTGCGGGGGTGCCAGTGGTGTCCTCTGTGGGGGGTGCCAATGGTGTCAGCAGTGTGGGGGTGCTGCTGGTGTCCTCTGTACGGAGGAGGCAGCAGTGTGGGCTGCGTCCTCTGTGTGGAGGTGTTGGCAGTGCGGGGGTGCTGGCTGTGTCAGCAATGCAGGAGTGCCGGCAGTGTCCTCAGTGCAGGGGTGCTGGCAGTGTTGGCAATGCGAGAATGCCGGAGGTCTCCTCAGTGCAGGAATGACAGCAGTGTCCTCAGTGCAGGGGTGCCGGCAGTGTCGGCAATGTGAAAGTGCCGGAGGTGTCCTCAGTGCAGGAGTGCCGGCAGTGTCCTCAGTGCAGGGGTGCCAGCAGTGTAGCAGTGTCGGCAGTGTGGGCGGCGGTGTTGGCAGTGCGGGCGGCGGCACTGTTAGCGCGTTGGGGGCATCCATCTTGCCCGATTGTAGTCTATGGGGACAGGTTGATTGGCTGAGAGCCGTGACAGATGGTTTTCTTAGTCAATCAGTGGTCTTCCATAGCCTACAGCGGGATCCTGAGGTTTTGGCTTGCTTGGGGATCCGGGGCAGACAGGGAGATCCGAGCTGTGGCTCAGATCGCCCCAGATCCCCATGTTCGGGTGGGTTTGGTTCTCTGGGAACCGAACCCGCTCATCTCTAGTTTGGACGCACCCCACTCAAATCTAATATCTCTCTGCTAGTGATGAGCGGGTTCGGATCCTCGGAATCCGACCCGCCCGAACTTCACCTTTTTTTTACACGGGTCCGAGCGACTCGGATCCTCCCGCCTTGCTCGGTTAACCCGAGCGCGCCCGAACGTCATCATCCCGCTGTCGGATTCTCGCGAGACTCGGATTCTATATAAGGAGCCGCGCGTCGCCGCCATTTTCACACGTGCATTGAGATTGATAGGGAGAGGACGTGGCTGGCGTCCTCTCCGAGTCCGTTGTATTATATTAGAACTTAGTTAGTTGTAATTGTGGGGAGGATTGGGGACGGGGAGCAGCTGTTAGGGAGTACAGTGCAGGGTTTTGAGTTTAATCCGTTGTTTCTCTGCCTGAAAAAAAACGCTCCACCATATCTGTGCTCACTCAGTGTGCTGCACTGCTGCATGATATATCTGTGCTGAGTGCACTGCTCACACTGCCTAATTGTGGGGACTGGGGAGCAGTTATAGCAGGAGTACAGTGCACAGTTTTGCTGACAGTGACCACCAGTCCAATATACGTTTGTCTGCCTGAAAAACACTGTGGTGTTTTTTTTTTTCTTTCTTCATGCTAGTTTGTTTAGCAGTCTGCTGACACTGCAGTGTCCACCAGGTCCGTTATACAGTATATTATATATATAATTAAGCACTAAGCAGCAGTACGGTAGGCCACGGCTGTACCTACCTCTGTGTCGACTCGTCACTCGTCGTCCATAAGTATAAGTAATACTATCCATCCATCTACATTGTATACCTGTGGTGTTTTTTTTTTTTCTTTCTACATACTAGTTTAGCAGTCTGCTGCTGACACTGTCCACCAGGTCCGTTATACAGTATATTATATTTATATATAAGCACTAAGCAGCAGTACGGTAGGCCACGGCTGTACCTACCTCTGTGTCGTCACTTGTCCATAAGTATAAGTAATACTATACTATCCATCCATCTACATTGTATACCTGTGGTGTTTTTTTTTTTCTTTCTTCATACTAGTTTAGCAGTCTGCTGACACTGTCCACCAGGTCCGTTATACACACAGTATATTATATTTATATATAAGCACTAAGCAGCAGTACGGTAGGCCATGGCTGTACCTACCTCTGTGTCGTCAGTGCACTCGTCGTCCATTAGTATAAGTAATACTATACTATCCATCCATCTACATTGTATACCTGTGGTGGTTTTTTTTTCTTTCTTCATACTAGTTTAGCAGTCTGCTGACACTGTCCACCAGGTCCGTTATACAGTATATTATATTTATATATAAGCACTAAGCAGCAGTACGGTAGGCCACGGCTGTACCTACCTCTGTGTCGTCAGTGCACTCGTCGTCCATAAGTATAAGTAATACTATACTATCCATCCATCTACATTGTATACCTGTGGTGGTTTTTTTTTCTTTCTTCATACTAGTTTAGCAGTCTGCTGACACTGTCCACCAGGTCCGTTATACAGTATATTATATTTATATATAAGCACTAAGCAGCAGTACGGTAGGCCACGGCTGTACCTACCTCTGTGTCGTCACTCGTCGTCCATAAGTATAAGTAATACTATACTATCCATCCATCCATCTACATTGTATACCTGTGGTGTTTTTTTTTCTTTCTTCATACTAGTTTAGCAGTCTGCTGCTGACACTGTCCACCAGGTCCGTTATACAGTATATTATATTTATATATAAGCACTAAGCAGCGGTACGGTAGGCCACGGCTGTACCTACCTCTGTGTCGTCACTCGTCGTCCATAAGTATAAGTAATACTATACTATCCATCCATCTACATTGTATACCTGTGGTGTTTTTTTTTCTTTCTTCATACTAGTTTAGCAGTCTGCTGCTGACACTGTCCACCAGGTCCGTTATACAGTATATTATATTTATATATAAGCACTAAGCAGCAGTACAGTAGGCCACGGCTGTACCTACCTCTGTGTCGTCACTCGTCGTCCATAAGTATAAGTAATACTATACTATCCATCCATCTACATTGTATACCTGTGGTGTTTTTTTTTTCTTTCTTCATACTAGTTTAGCAGTCTGCTGACACTGTCCACCAGGTCCGTTATACAGTATATTATATTTATATATAAGCACTAAGCAGCAGTACGGTAGGCCACGGCTGTACCTACCTCTGTGTCGTCACTCGTCGTCCATAAGTATAAGTAATACTATACTATCCATCCATCTACATTGTATACCTGTGGTGGCTTTTAGTTGTGCGCAAAATATGGAGAACAAAAATGTGGAGGTTAAAAAAATAGGGAAAGATCAAGATCCACTTCCACCTCATGCTGAAGCTGCTGCCACTAGTCATGGCCGAGACGATGAAATGCCATCAACGTCGTCTGCCAAGGCCGATGCCCAATGTTATAGTACAGAGCATGTAAAATCCAAAACACAAAAGATCAGTAAAAAAATTACCCAAAAATCAAAATGAAAAGCGTCTGAGGAGAAGCGTAAACTTGCCAATATGCCATTTACGACACGGAGTGGCAAGGAACGGCTGAGGCCCTGGCCTATGTTCATGGCTAGTGGTTCAGCTTCACATGAGGATGGAAGCACTCATCCTCTCGCTAGAAAAAAGAAAAGACTTGCGGCAAAAGCACAGCAAAGAACTGTGCGTTCTTTAAAATCACAAATCCCAAAGGAGAGTCCAATTGTGTCGGTTGCGATGCCTGACCTTCCCAACACTGGACGGGAAGAGCTTGCGCCTTCCACCATTTGCACGCCCCCTGCAAGTGTTGAAAGGAGCACCCGCAGTCCAGTTCCTGATAGTGAAATTGAAGATGTCAGTGTTGAAGTACACCAGGATGAGGATATGGGTGTTGCTGGCGCTGGGGAGGAAATTGACAAGGAGGATTCTGATGGTGAGGTGGTTTGTTTAAGTCAGGCACCCGGGGAGACACCTGTTGTCCGTGGGAGGAATATGGCCATTGACATGCCTGGTGAAAATAACAAAAAAATCAGCTCTTCAGTGTGGAAGTATTTCAACAAAAATGCGGACAACAGGTGTCAAGCCGTGTGTTGCCTTTGTCAAGCTGTAATAAGTAGGGGTAAGGACGTTAACCACCTCGGAACATCCTCCCTTATACGTCACCTGCAGCGCATTCATCATAAGTCAGTGACAAGTTCAAAAACTTTGGGCGACAGCGGAAGCAGTCCACTGACCAGTAAATCCCTTCCTCTTGTAACCAAGCTCGCGCAAACCACACCACCAACTCCCTCAGTGTCAATTTCCTCCTAACCCAGGAAAGCCAATAGTCCTGCAGGCCATGTCACTGGCAAGTCTGACGAGTCCTCTCCTGCCTGGGATTCCTCCGATGCATCCTTGAGTGTAACGCCTACTGCTGCTGGCGCTGCTGTTGTTGCTGCTGGGAGTCGATCGTCATCCCAGAGGGGAAGTCGGAAGACCACTTGTACTACTTCCAGTAAGCAATTGACTGTCCAACAGTCCTTTGCGAGGAAGATGAAATATCACAGCAGTCATCCTGTTGCAAAGCGGATAACTGAGGCCTTGACAACTATGTTGGTGTTAGACGTGCGTCCGGTATCCGCCGTTAGTTCACAGGGAACTAGACAATTTCTTGAGGTAGTGTGCCCCCGTTAACAAATACCATCTAGGTTCCACTTCTCTAGGCAGGCGATACCGAGAATGTACACAGACGTCAGAAAAAGACTCACCAGTGTCCTAAAAAATGCAGTTGTACCCAATGTCCACTTAACCACGGACATGTGGACAAGTGGAGCAGGGCAGACTCAGGACTACATGACTGTGACAGCCCACTGGGTAGATGTATTGCCTCCCGCCGCAAGAACAGCAGCGGCGGCACCAGTAGCAGCATCTCGCAAACGCCAACTCGTTCCTAGGCAGGCTACGCTTTGTATCACCGCTTTCCAGAATAGGCACACAGCTGAAAACCTCTTACGGCAACTGAGGAAGATCATCGCAGAATGGCTTACCCTAATTGGACTCTCCTGGGGATTTGTGACATCGGACAATGCCAGCAATATTGTGAGTGCATTACATCTGGGCAAATTCCAGCACGTCCCATGTTTTGCACATACCTTGAATTTGGTGGTGCAGAATTATTTAAAAAACGACAGGGGCGTGCAAGAGATGCTGTCGGTGGCCAGAAGAATTGCGGGCCACTTTCGGCGTACAGGCACCGCGTACAGAAGACTGGAGCACCACCAAAAACACCTGAACCTGCCCTGCCATCATCTGAAGCAAGAGGTGGTAACGAGGTGGAATTCAACCCTCTATATGCTTCAGAGGATGGAGGAGCAGCAAAAGGCCATTCAAGCCTATACATCTGGCCATGATAGAGGCAAAGGAGGTGGAATGCACCTGTCTCAAGCGCAGTGGAGAATGATTTCAACGTTGTGCAAGGTTCTACAACCTTTTGAACTTGCCACACGTGAAGTCAGTTCAGACACTGCCAGCCTGAGTCAGGTCATTCCCCTCATCAGGCTTTTGCAGAAGAAGCTGGAGGCATTGAAGGAGGAGCTAAAACAGCGATTCCGCTAGGCATGTGGGACTTGTGGATGGAGCCCTTCATTCGCTTAACCAGGATTCACGTGTGGTCAATCTGTTGAAATCAGAGCACTACATTTTGGCCACCGTGCTCGATCCTAGATTTAAAACCTACGTTGGATCTCTCTTTACGGCAGACACAAGTCTGCAGAGGTTCAAAGACCTGCTGGTGACAAAATTGTCAAGTCAAGCGGAACGCGACCCGTCAACATCTCCTCCTTCACATTCTCCCGCAACTGGGGGTGCGAGGAAAAGGCTACGAATTCCGAGCCCACCCGCTGGCGGTGATGCAGGGCAGTCTGGAGCGACTGCTGATGCTGACATCTGGTCCGGACTGAAGGACCTGCCAACGATTACTGACAAGTCGTCTACTGTCACTGCATATGATTCTCTCACCATTGAAAGAATGGTGGAGGATTATATGAGTGACCGCATCCAAGTAGGCACGTCAGACAGTCCGTACGTATACTGGCAGGAAAAAGAGGCAATTTGGAGGCCCTTGCACAAACTGGCTTTATTCTACCTAAGTTGCCCTCCCTCCAGTGTGTACTCCGAAAGAGTGTTTAGTGCTGCCGCTCACCTTGTCAGCAATCGGCGTATGAGGTTACTTCCAGAAAATGTGGAGAAGATGATGTTCATTAAAATGAATTATAATCAATTCCTCCATGGAGACATTCACCAGCAGCAATTGCCTCCAGAAAGTACACGAGGACCTGAGATGGTGGATTCCAGTGGGGACGAATTAATAATCTGTGAGGAGGGGGATGTACACAGTGAAAGGGGTGATGAATCGGACGATGATGATGAGGTGGACATCTTGCCTCCGTAGAGCCAGTGTGTGCAAGGAGAGATTGATTGCTTCTTTTTTGGTGGGGGCCCAAACCAACCAGTCATTTCAGTCACAGTCGTGTGGCAGACCCTGTCGCTGAAATGATGGGTTCGTTAAAGTGTGCATGTCCTGTTTTTACAACATAAGGGTGGGTGGGAGGGCCCAAGTACAATTCCATCTTGCACCTAATTTTTCTTTCATTTTTCTTTGCGTCATGTGCTGTTTGTGGAGTATTTTTTTGAAGGGCCATCCTGCGTGACACTGCAGTGCCACTCCTAGATGGGCCAGGTGTTTGTGTCGGCCACTAGGGTCGCTTAGCTTAGTCACACAGCTACCTCATTGCGCCTCTTTTTTTCTTTGCGTCATGTGCTGTTTGGGGAGTATTTTTTTGAAGGGCCATCCTGCGTGACACTGCAGTGCCACTCCTAGATGGGCCAGGTGTTTGTGTCGGCCACTAGGGTCGCTTAGCTTAGCCATCCAGCGACATCGGTGCAAATTTTAGGACTAAAAATAATATTGTGAGGTGTGAGGTGTTCAGAATAGACTGAAAATTAGTGGAAATTATGGTTATTGAGGTAATAATACTATGGGATCAAAATGACCCCCAAATTCTATGATTTAAGCTGTTTTTAAGGGTCTTTTGAAAAAAACACCCGAATCCAAAACACACCCGAATCCGACAAAAAAAATTCGGTGAGGTTTTGCCAAAACGCGTCCGAACCCAAAACACGGCCACGGAACCGAACCCAAAACCAAAACACAAAACCCAAAAAATTTCAGGTGCACATCACTACTCTCTGCACATCTGCCGCACCTGCAGTGCAACATGGTTCTGCCCAGTTGCTTGTTATTTTGCTTTACTTACAAGCACAAATCAGGCCCTGTGTTATGAAGGCCAATTAAATGAAGGGTGTACAAAAAATAGGTGATCAACAGTGTTAGAAGCAGCAGAGAGTGGAGGATGAGCATGCAGAGCTTAGTGATTATTAGTCTTTGCTGTAAGCCATTTGGGGTGGTTGGAAGCCTGACTGAGTCAAGAAGGGAGAAGGAGGAGAGAAAGTGAGATAGACAGTTCAATATTAGCTGCTCAAGTAGTTTGGAGGCAACATGGAGAAGAGAAAGAAGAGCATATTGACTATATAGGATAGGAAAGGGTTAAACCTTTGAGGCTGGGAAGGGCCTTATATGATATCAGGTGGTAGTTTTAACCCAATAGTGAAGGCAAGGGGGGGGGGGTAGTTCTAATCATTAGGGCTTGTTTGGGGTGGAGTCAGCCTCTTTTGCTTTTGTCTTCCCGCCCTCCCTCCCTCCCCTTTTTTTTTTGCAGTTGGGTTGCTTTGCTTTTGTTGTTGTGTTAGCTACGGTTTGGCAGGAAAGAGCGGCAGGTTACCTGTTTTAGGGCGTATATAGATTGGTTTTGATTCATTCCTAGTTGTTTGGTGCACTCACCTTCATTGATTGTGTATATCTGCTGGACCAGCTGAACGGGGGCAGCTTCATCACCCATACGGGTGGGTAGTCAAGGCAGAAGGTTGAGTGGATACCATTGTTTGTGTAGCTTGTATGGTTTATGGTTATGATGATGTTGTCAATTCTTTGCGGGTTTGGGAAGGAGTTTAGCCTTTCTTTCTTTGCCACCATTATTTAATTATTGTCTTTGCAGCTATTTAAAGTTCTAGCTCATTGAAATAAATAGGCTAACAGTTTCTGCTAAATCTAAGTCTCTGTGTCGTTATTTAATTAAGGTTAAAGTGTTATTTAATGATTCATGCACAGGGCAATTCATTAGCCGTTAGGAGGTTTATGGGCTGGCATTTATAGAGAGACAGGCTGCATCAAGGGATGCTTTTTCTAGGATAGCTGAGCGAGGGTGCCAGTATGCCAACATGCCGGTGTTGGAAAACAGTATGAAGAGGAGAGCTAGAGGTAGGTATACAGTTGGGTAGAGGTAGGTATACAGGGGGTAATTCCAAGTTGATCGCAGCAGGAATTTAGTTAGCAATTGGGCAAAACCATGTGCACTGCAGGGGAGGCAGATTTAACATGTGCAGAGAGAGTTAGATTTGGGTGGGGTGTGTTCAATCTGCAATCTAATTTGCAGTGTAAAAATAAAGCAGCCAGTATTTACCCTGCACAGAAACAATATAACCCACCCAAATCTAACTCTCTCTGCACATGTTAAATCTGCATCCCCTGCAGTGCACATGGTTTTGCCCAATTGCTAACTAAATTCCTGCTGCGATCAACTTGGAATTAGCCCCACAGTTCGGTAGAGGGCTAAAAAGAGAGAGTGGAAAAGTTGAGAGAGAAACTGTTCTAAGGGCCAGATGGTGGGTGTGAGACAATGGGGGAATTCAATTGTTTCTCCCCACGGCCACCACTTGATGGCGCCCAACAGAGCAATTCAATTGTTGCTCCGTTCGGGTGTGCTGTGTCATGGGGAGACACATTTCAACCCCCTGTGTTGGCGAGATGAAATGTGCGAAAAGTGACCTGTTTGATTGTGCAACCAGCACTTTTTGCATCAAACCCAGCACTTTGGTCAGGTTTAGCTGTTTTATGCTGCTAAATCCGACATGTCTGGGCACAAGTAGCACAATTTTTTTTTAAAAACAACAAATTGCACCATGTGATCTCCCGTCACTTTAGACGGGAGATCGGACACACAAAACAATTGAATTGTCCCCGATGAGATGGTAGCGGAGATTTCATGTTTGGATAGGGACAATAATGAACTGTGTATGGATATGAGTGTCAGGAAAAATTTACAAAGGCGTGTGGGGCCTGGTAAGAGGAGGCATCTTGCTGAATGGTGTAAAATTAGTCCTGCTAGGTGGCAAAGGGGACGATTCAGAGATGGACGCAGCCACGCGTCTGTACGCAGAGGCCATGTCCATCTAGTCTTCGAACGTGCACCAGCCACAGTGCTTGTGAGCAACCCTTCTCCTTGAAGGCGCATCCTGGAGGTATGCAACCACAAGTTGACTGACAGCGGAGGGCTTTGGGGGGGGGGGGGAGTTTTGGCGTTGCAGGGGTGTGGCTGCTGAAACTTGAGCTGCACTGCCAGGGGTCAACCTCTAATCAATGTGTCTGCAAATAAATTGCAGACAGATCGTGAGGTGGCACCACAACTGCTGGGCAGCCTTACCCTGTGCTGGGCGGCCACCAGCATGTGAGGAGATGGATGCAAATCTTGCTGCATCCATTTCTGAATAACCCCCAAAGTCATGGGTTGTGTGGAGAATGGGCAAAAAATTGGGTTGAAGGTGGCAAAGAGGTGTCAGGGGTTACAATACTATACGTATAAAAGAAGTTATGTAGGCTTGATAGCCAAATGTAAAGGGCATGTGCCTTGGCTGCACGTATATTAGCGCTGTATAACAGCAACACTTAGCCGCAGAAAACTGTGTGAAAATCGTGGTACAGTAACTGAACAACGACACAGGCTCTGCGAACGTAAGCCCCAAAATTACCAGTAATAGCACTAATAAAATGCAACAATGCAAAATACACAAAATAAATAGATTATAAACCACAGACTCAGCTCCACGTTCTCATTACTCGGCTCAAAGATGGAACTGATGAAGCAAAGACAATATGTCCAGAGCGTGTGCTGGCACAGAGGGGTGGTTGTATCCTTGCCAACATCTGTTTTTAATCTGATTAATGGTGATCTGTTTTGATAGCTTTTTCTCTATTGCGAGAGCTAATTGGATAAAGTTTTAGCTGGAAACTAATAAAGTGAATTAACAAGGACAAAGTTGCGGGTAGATAATGAGAGCAATACCTTCCATTATGCCTTAGTGTGTGGATCCACAATGAACAGAACACAGGCTCGCTGTTCCCGGGTGCAGGTTGGCACAGTGAGTGCGTCACGTACAGGAGGCGTCAATGTAATTTTCACTTGACGAAAAGTCTACGTTTAACTTATGCCTTTACAGCATCTTAAGATGCAACCAAACACACCAGTCCCATGCTACATAGGCAAACGCAGGGGGGGTTTCCAGTTGCCTGGAAACCCCCTCCTTTTGGCAAGTGACTCAAATTCTGACAACAATAGCACGGGATATAATACGATTACTAGAGCTGCCGCCACATCATGCAGTTTAAGGAACAGAGCAGAGCTGCTGCACATGCCCAGTGGTAGCAGCTTCTTCTACCAAGTTTGCTGTGTGCGTGGTTCTGAGTCCTCAGTCAGTGCACTTGACCTGAGAGTAGCTACCAGGAAGAAGAGACAGGAGCCTTACCATGAGGTGGGAGAATGTGTGCTTAGAAAGTGCAGTACTGAATATATTATGTTTATGTATTTGTTTATTATGGTATGTTTAACCTTTTCTACACCACATATTTACATTATTTAAATGTTTGATACAGCCTATACTATAGACCATCTATAGTGTTAAATATTATACAGTATTCCATACAGAATCCAGTGTATAAAAAGACCAAAGTTTACATTAATTTCCAGGGTCATTACTAGGTTCTTCTATTGCTCACTCAGACTCCAGCACTTGCTCCAACGTTCCGTAGAGCGGGAGATTGTGGACTGCATTTGGAAACCCCCCTCTAGAAATCCTGCGTTTGCCACTGGTGCAGAATCTCTGTCGGAGTATGGCTTCCTTTGTGAGCGATTATGCACGACGGCACGAGTTCACGACTGTTTCAGTGATACGCCAGTGTGACACTACCATAACACACCATAAGACGGACCCACCTCCATGCGTTCGGCATAGTCACCTCCCGTTACTGCCAAGGTACGCCCAATGCATTTCCAAGACCAGATACCTTGAGTCTCAATTGCTCTGTGCGTACACACCATGAACATATGATAGTGACTTGGGGCCTAATTCAGACCTGATCGCAGCAGCAAATTTGTTAGCTAATGGGCAAAACCATGTGCACTGCAGGGGAGGCAGATATAACATGTGCAGAGAGAGTTAGATTTGGGTGGGTTATGTTGTTTCTGTGCAGGGTAAATACTGGCTGCTTTATTTTTACACTGCAATTTAGATTTCTGTTTGAACACACCCCACCCAAATCTAACTCTCTCGGCCAGTGTCGGACTGGGGCATGTATGGCCCACCGGGGAAATGCAGTGGTAGGGGCCTATGTTTAGGGGTGTGGCCAGTCTTCTGATGGGGTGTGGCCTGCCACATCATTGGTTTGACTAACCCTTAGAGAGTGCAATATCTGGATCCCTTCATAAATGTATACAGTAAATTCAGCTGCTGCATGCATGATAATGTACCAGATTAATAACAGCAATGCATTGTAGAAAATACACCATAGTCCAGTATAAGGTAACATATGTATAATGTATCATTCAAGTGCACAGTCTAGAACCTGATCCTTAGGGCAGGAGGTGGGCCCCCAGGCAGTGGGGCCAACCGGTGGTTTCCCCTGTACCCCTGTGGGCCAGTCAAAGCCTGCTCTCTGCACATGTTACATCTGCCCCACCTGCAGTGCACATGGTATTGACCATTAGAGAAAATTTTGCTACTGCGATCAGGTCTAAATTAGGCCCTTGGAGACATGCGCAGTGTAAAAACATTGACTAAATGCGCAAAATCCAGCATTGCATGCGACTCGGGCCTACAAAGAAATAGAGAAACCGGGCTGCTCTGAACATTTGGAATCCGAGTGCACCCGAGCCAGACTCTGTCACACGTCGAGGCCAAATGTCATCCTCCCTGCGCCGGATTCTCAAGGTACTTGGATTTTATATAAGGCGCCGCGTCCGTAACTCGGCGCCATTTCACTCTACTGCAAGTTACTGTTTGCTGGGTTTACTGTGCTGCAGTGGGTGTACTGTGTCCAGAGACTCACAAGAGGCTGTTCTGTATAGTGACTATGTATGGGGGTATGCAGCTGTGTGCTGCACTATACTCTGCTGTAAATTGTACTATTTGGTACGCTTTACCCTAGTGCATCTATAAGCCCTGTGATACACATAGTTTGTACCGAGCTGCAAGTTAAAAAAAACAAAAAAAATCTAAATAAAATATATATTTCTATTGTTTGTACTGTTTGGTGCAATTTACCCTAGAGCGCTTTGTCCACGTACATCTATAAGCCCTATGACTCCTTGCAGTTTTAACCAAGCTGCAAGTAAAAAAAATTATATAGATAGATAGAGAGATATTGTTTGTACTGTTCTGTGCACTGTACCCCAGTACACTGTGGCAATGTTTCATAGATGTGTTATAAACTGACGCGTGTTTGTGCCGCTGCTCTGTCATTTCGTAACCTAGTAACCAGCCAGCTCGCTGCAGCCTTTGGCCAACGTTGGTGAAAACAATATTGTGAGCTGGGAGGTGGTCAAAATTTACTGGAAATTACTGGAAATGAATGTTATTGATGTTAATAATACCCTAGGAATAAAAAAGGGCCAAGTTATGTGATTTTGGCTTTTGACAATTTTTTAAAAAACAAATGCAAATCCAAATCAAATCCAAAACCAGTCACGGCGGTTTGGCAAATCAGAGCCAAATCCTAATCCAGTAAAAATGTTCCAGCGCACATCTCTACAGTAGCACAGACAAGGGGCAATGAAAATAAACAGCTGTGCCTAGGGATAAGGGGCCTGATTCGGGTCTCTACGTACTTGCGGCGCATGCACCAAAGTATTGATGTGCAGGATGGGACTGCAACAGAGTTATTTGAAGGTGCAAGCTGCTTTAATACTAGGGTAAGGTCGGTAGGTGTTCTGATGTTCAGTATCTACCTATTATTTTATAGAATGTACTCAATAAATGCTTTGCATTGTGTAGCGTGGCTGGTCCGCGATGACGCGTTTTCACAGACATGTCCCCACACTGCCCCTACCTAGCATAAACCCCCTCCGTCACGCCCCCAGTATGCCGCACCATGCTGAGTTGGCTGTCTTCTCCTCGAGGAGGCGGCCAGAATATTGGGAAGTATGATAGATACATACATACATATATACATATCATAGTGTATACATATATAAGTCACAATGGTAAGGACCACCATCATATATCTCCTCACTCATCTCAAAATATCTCCCTACCAGACCTCTCCGCTCTGACAAGATCTGCGTCTCTCATCCACATGTATTACTTGTTCCCACTCAAAATTACAGGACTTTACCCAGGTTTCACCCACTCTGTGGAATGCCCTCCCACGCACAATAAGACTCTCCTCTAGTCTCCAAACCTTTAAACGTTCCCTGAAAACTCATCTCTTCAGGCAAGCCTACCAAATTCAAGACCCACCCACATAACCTTCAATGCTTCCCTATCCAATTACATCCCCTCTGTACAGTCCACATAACCTCACATTTTGTCTTCCAACATTGCTGGGTGATCATATCCTACAACCCATTAAGAACCTAGCAACCTGGGGAACCATTATGTAACAGGTAGCATCTATCCTTGTGTATCAATGCCTATTTCCTTATAGATTGTAAGCTTGCGAGCAGGGCCTTCCTACCTCTATGTCTGTCTGTCTTTGCCCAGTTTTGTTCTATAACTGTTGTTCTAATTGTAAAGCGCAACGGAATTTGCTGCGCTATATAAGAAACTGCTAATAAATAAATAATAAGGAATGTAATATATATAATATAATATTATATCTATTTATCTATCTATCTATCTATCTATCTATTTATCTAGCTATATCTAGATCATACTATATGTATGTTAAGGCATTAAGGAACGGGGTCAGTGTGCGTGGGAGAAAGGTAATTCTCAAGAATACGCCATAAAACTTCTACACCACCTCCCAATCTGTCACATTGCGTTATATATGTCCGGTTGATGTATGCATCGAAATAAAAGTTTTTGACATTTGTACAGAAACTTTTGCGTAATGTGAAGTGACACGGGCGTATCACACGGAGCTAACATGCTACGGACGAAGTTTCATCATTCACAGCATCTGCAAATTAACCCTTTTACCTCCGTGGCCACAATTGCAAGCCAGTTTTGAGAAAACGTCTAAATGGTGTTTTGTTGCAGTCGTCCTCTTCTCTCCATCTAGGCAAGCACAATGCCATGCTCTGTCTGCTTTATGCACTGGTGTAAAATAAGATATTAGAGTTTTATCTTCAATAAAAATAGCAATTTACAAAACGTTAAGAGAATGCACGGTCTGGATACATCACAATACAGGATCCAGCTAAATGCGGGGAGGTTTTCACTCCCATTTTATATGCCATAAATGATATCGGAGGTGTCCTCTACATAATTGGCAGTCGTGGGTTGCCTATTACGTTTATAGGAAAATGGTTTAATAACTGGTTTTTCACTAGTTTTCATTGAGAGCTCAGTGCTTTTCAAGGTAGATTTAACTTAATAGTGTGCATATTTCTTTATTACTATAATGGAAACGGATTTGTAAAAAGGATAAAGCGGAGTGTTGTCCACGTTTAGCAGGCAGTCATTTACTGGAAGTCACTTTGCATTGCAGGAGCCGACGAGCGGTCTTTTGTAATTATAATTTATTTTTGCCTATTGTCTGGGAGCTTGGGAATGCGGGCGGATCCGCGGCGAGCGCAGTATTATGCTGTAATTTATGTTCTGAGCCTTATTGTGCCATATAAAAAATTATTTGAACTTGCAGCATGTAAAGATCTCTCAGGTGTTCAGTGTGTTAAGTCAATTCACTATAGGGGTTTTCCACATTACCTCCTTGTATTGCAAACCACGTCACCTCCATGCTACTACTTTGGTGAGAGTTCTTTCCCTGGGAAGGCTGCTTTTTAGTCAAGAGTGGGGTACTTTTAATTAATGGGGCTCCGAGTCTAGGGGGTGGCACCATCATTTGGCTTGCCTAGAAAGGCACCCTGCAGACCAGAGAGTCACCTGGAGCATCTGTCTGATTTTTTTGGCCATCCGCTGAAGAGCAGCTAGGAGCATGCTTAGCACCTCCCTGGTCCTGGCTGCCCTTCTCCCTCTCTGTGACACCATGACATCACAAGATTGGGAGGGGGGGGGGGGAGGTCCAGCACAGGGGGGAAGTTTGCCAGGCTACAGCCCTGATGGGGGTTCTCTGGTGGTCAGCATGTGTACGGGCCATGGAATGTATATCCTTTCCTATGTAGTAGCCTTCTGACAAATAAATAGTCTTGGCCTGACCCTTGTGGGCTGATCTCTGAAACCTAAGGGTGTTAGTTTGGCCCTGAAGTTCCCAAACCCCTAAAGGTTCCAGAGATTCTCAGTTCTGGGTTGGAAGTAATGATGCCCTGGTTGGAAGCTCTAGCAGAACCCAGGATGAAAGCTTTGCTTACTTAGAGACCTTATACTGTAGGTCTAGGCATCAGGATTAGGACGGACCCTTCCTTTCTTGAGGAGGGGTCTGAAGTTCTGCACCTCTGTACACTGTGTAGTGCGCATACAGTATACTTCTTTTGCAATGCACCTCTGTTGCCTTGACGACTCAACCGCATTTTGTACTTACAGCTCCCTACACCAGAGGTGCCAGGTTGGGAGTTGGAGGGGATGTGTAGATGTGGCAAAAGTATAGTATGGGCGTGTCAACACAATATGCATCTCAAGATGGCTGACTGACAGGAACCAGAGGAGCAGCACAGCATTTCTCACCCCCCCCCCCCCCCCACACACACACACACACACACATACACACACACACACAGCTACTCACTTGTTGTTGGAAGAGCCGAGGGACAGGAGCTGGGACACACTCACTCTCTCTCTCTTTCTTTCTCACCTGGTGCAATGTGTATAAGAGGCTACCTGGTGCAATGTGTATGAGAGGCTCTACCTGGCATAGTGTGTATAAGGGGCTCTACCTGGTATAACGTGTATGAGAGGCTCTACCTAACGCAGTGTGTATAAGCGTCTCAACCCTGTGTAATGTATGTACAGGCAGTGGTTCTCACACTGTGTGGCATGGCACCCTGGGATGCCTCGGGACACTTGCAGGGTGCCCCGGGTTGGTGACAGAGGACCTTCGGCGTGCACTGTCCCTGTTTTCAGTGGAGAAGGGGGGCACCAAAGAAAACATTTGCCCTGGGCTACAAGGTCTACAACCGGCCCTGCCCCTTCCCCTGCATCAGCGGAGCGGCACAGCAGTTCCCCCCCTTCCTCCCCGTATCAGAACAGCGGCACAGCAGTCCCCCCCCCCCCCCCCATCTATCAGAGCAGCGGTGCAGCATGGCATTCCCCCCTCCTGCCGCCGCATCAGAGCAGCATCAGAAGGAGGGCGGATGAACAGGTGGGTCGGGAGGAACGGTGGCGGCCTGATCCCTAAATCCGGCTCTGCTAAGGCTACCATCACTAAGCGTAACATTGAGGCTACTGACGCCACTTCCCTATCCTCCCTGTTTGACTCACTTCTCTCTACTATTCTCTCTCTTTCCTGCCCTTCTGCTCTTGACTCTGTTGCTCCACCAACCACTATTCACCCTCGCAGATTACAACGTCAACCATGGCACACCAAATGCACCAGATACTATATCTGCAAAAATGCTCACGTACTGCTGAGCGACAGTGGAGAAGATCACGCTCTAAGGCCGACTTCCTCCATTTCAAATTTTGAGTGAAAATTTAAATTTTCACGTTGCGAATTTAGGCTTAAAAATTGTATCACATCTCATTTAAAATGCAGATTGTGATAAATAAGACACTGAAGTGTGAACATTAAAAGGAGTTTACAGATTTGATATTTGCATCCATTGTACTTCTAGATTGATTTGCATTCAACAAGTTTTATGTGACTTGGGGCCTAATTCAGCATGAGTTGTAGTTTTGCGAATAACTCTTTCCGCTACCCCCACCACGTGCGCTAACATGCATCAAATGCAGCTGTCACACGCAGCCGCTCCGATAAAAAAAATAGACACTGACCATCTGACAGCGCAGCCAGGCTGCGCTGCCAGGAGTCAACCTTAGTTCCAGGGTGTCCACAATCTAATTGTGGATGCATCAGGAGGTGGCCATACACATGCTGGGTGACCTTTGCCTGTGCTGGGTGGCCCCCAGCATGTGCGGAGATGAATGCAGATCTGGCTGTGTACATCTCTGAATAACCCCCTATAGCCAGAGTATTACAACTATCCATTGCATAGCTGTCCACCAGATTGCAAAGGTTCTCGATGGGCTGCATGATATCACAACACAGCAATGATGAACTAGGGTCAGAAGGACAGTCGGGGTATAATTGGATAGGAAAGCTTATGAAGGTTATGTTGGTGGGCCTGGAATGTGATAAGCTAGCCTGAATAGGTGAGTTTTCAGGGAACTCTAGAAGGTTTGGAGACTAGAGGAGAGTCTTATTGTGCGTGGTAGGGTATTCCGCAGAGTGGATGCAGCCCGAAGAAAGTCCTGCAATCGTGCATGGGAGCGAGTAATGAGTGTGGATGAGCAACGTAGATCTTGTGAAGAGTAAAGAGGTCGGGTTGGGAGATCTTTTGAGATAAGCGAAGAGATGTACATTGGTGTCGTTTGGTTAATGACCTTGTGTGTGAGTAAAAGTATTTTATATTGAATTTAGTAAAATACAGGTAATCAATAGAGGGACTGACAGAGTGGACCTGCAGACGATGAACCTCTAGCGAGGAAGATTAGCCTTGCAGCTGCATTCAGAAGGGATTGTAGTGGTGAGAGCCTATGTTTGGGAAGACCAGTAAGAAGACTATTGCAATAATCAATGCGGGAGATAATGAGAGCATGGATTAGAGTTTTTGTAAGATAAGATTGTATTTTGGATATGTTTTGTAGATGCATGTAACATGATTTTGAGACAGATTGAATGTGGGGAACAAAGGACAGTTCAGAGTCAAGGATGACACCTAGGCCGTGAGCTTGTGGGGTACGACTGATTGTCGAGTTCTCAACAGTGATAGAGATATCAGGTTGGTAACTACTTTTGGCCGGTGGAAATATAATTAACTCTATTTTGGAAATTTTAAGTTTGAGGTGGCGAGATGTCATCCAAGATGAAACAGCAGAGAGGCCTTCAGTGACACGGCCCAATGCAGATGGTGACAAATCAAGGGAAGGATAGGTAGAGTTGAGTATCATCTACATACAGTACAGATGATACTGAAATCCAAAAGAGCTGATTAGTTGCCAGGAGATATGGTATAGATAGAGAAAAGCAGAGGAACTAAAACTGATAGAGGTAGCGAAGAGGAGGTGGAATCAGAGAAGCGGACACTGAAGGAGTGATTAGATAGGTTGAATAGGAACCAAAAAAGGGCTTTACCCTGGAGACCTAGGGATTGTAGTGTTTGTATGAGAAGAGAGTGGTCAACAGTGTCAAAACCAGCAGAGGGCTCTAGAAGAATAAAAAGTGAGAAATGACCTTTAGACTTCACAGTGAAGGCGGTATGATATGTTTTGTCGACAATTATAATGTCTTCAGTCGTTATATAGATACCATAAAGTTGACAGGTGCAACATGCCAACAGACAAGTTGACAGGTACGTAATGTAGACACACTATTTTCAGCCAAACCCTAACTCATAACTCTAAACTAGGGGTGGGCAAAATACGGCCCACGGGCCATATGTGTAGTGCGAACCGATCCTGCCCGGCCCGCTGCCTCCCACCATCGCGACAGGCTGAGTTGCTTGAAATTGCGCTGCAGTACCTCTGAAGCTGCCGGCACCGATGAGGAAATCCTGGTCGCGGGTCTCACGTTCGATTCACGTGATGTGTCACGTCAGCCGACCAGCATTAAAACAGGCGGTGGGTAGAGTTTGGGGTGGGCCAGATCGTGATGCGGGCAGCACAGCACACAGCAAGGAGGAGGGAAAGTTTGAATACATGGCGCTGCCGCTTGAATCGCCTGTCTGGTAGAACTATTTCTATTTTTAATGCATGGTCATGCTATATGTTTTTGTACAGCACCCTAGTCTGGTAATTTTGTCAAGGGGGAGGAAGCTGGTAATTTGGTCCAAGGGGGGGAGGAGGGAGCTGGTAAATTTGCCCAGGGAGCATGGGAGGTGGAGGGAGAAGCTGGTAATTGTGTCCAGGAGGGATGAGGGGCGAAGCTGGTAACTTTGTCCAGGAAGGGATGGAGGGTAGAAGTTAGTTACTGTGGGGTCTATTTATTAAGCCTCAGGTGGAGATAAAGTGGACGGAGATAAAGTACCAGCCAACCAGCTCCCAACTATCATTTTTCAAACCCAGCCTGTGACATGGCAGCTAGGAGCTGATTGGCTGGTACTTTATCTCCAGCCACTTTATCTCCATCCAAGGCTTAGTAAATAGACCCCTATGTCCAGGGAGGGAGATGAGCTGCTAATATTACTGATGACAGCATAATACTGGAGGCTGTTTCTTTGTTTTCAGCACTGGTTTTTCTTTGTTTTGTTTTTATTTAATTACTGGTTTACAGTGGTTTTTATACATTTATATTTATTTTTTAGCCCTACCCCATTATTGATATGCAAAAGACATAGGCTCTCATTCCGAGTTGTTCACTCACTAGCTGCTTTTAGCAGCCGTACAAACGCTAAGCCGCCGCCCTCTGGGAGTGTATCTTAGCTTAGCAGAAGTGCAACGAATGGAATGCAGCACTGCTACCAAAAAAGATTGTGCAGTTTCTGAGTAGCTCCAGACTTACTCCTAGCTAGCGATCACTTCAGACTATTTAGTTCCTGTTTTGATGTCACGAACACGCCCTGCGTTCGGCCAGCCACGCTTGCGTTTTCCCAGGCACGCCTGTGTTTGTATCTGACTCGCCTGCGTTTTTCCACACACTCCCCGAAAACGGTCAGTTACCACCCAGATACGCCCACTTCATGTCAATCACTCTGCGGCGAGCAGTGCGACTGAAAAGCGTCGCTAGACCTTGTGTGAAACTACTTTGGCTGTTGTGAAAGTACATCGCGCGTGCGCATTGCGCCCCATACGCATGCCAGAAGTGCCTTTTTTGCCTGATCGCTGCGCTGCGAACGAAAGCAGCTAGCGATCAACTCGGATTGACCACCCTAGTACAATTCTCCCATAATGCGGAAGGAGGGGGCTGCGGCCCTCTGATATTCACTGGAAAGTGTTCGGTGGCCCCCCAGCTGAAGTGATTGCCCTCCCCTGCCCTAAACCCTAACCTTAAAATTTATATCATCGACATTTCATGTGTCGTCATTTCTGATTGTGTTGATATTTTGCAGGTTTGACATGCTGGCTGTCGGCATTTTAACCATGTCAACATTACAACATTCAATGGGGGTCATTCTGACCTGATCGCACGTAGCGATCGGGTTAGATCCGCGCATGCGCTGGTGCGCCGGCGCATGGCCGCTCATCGCTACACTACGATCGCCTCTGCCTGATTGACAGGCAGAGGTGGTCGATGAGCCGGAGTGGGCGAAACGGCTGCGTTTGGCCGCCTTTTCGTGGGCGCGGTCCGGCCAACGCAGGCGTGGCTGGACTGTGCGGGGAGTGGCCCACAGCGGCTGCGTGACGTCACACGCAGCCACTACAGGCCGGGGAGCGAAGAGTAGCTCCCGGCCAGCACGCTAAAGCTGCGCTGGCCGGGAGCTACTCTTGAAGTGCAAAGGCATCGCCTAAGAATGTCGACAGACAGAATTTTGACACCAGAATGTTGACATGTTTTGAATGATGACATAATGTTGATGTTGACATGGTTCTAACATCAATATGCTCAGTATGTCGACATTGTGCATGATGACATTTAAAATGTCAACATAGCACTTTTCACTGTTTTAGACTAACCATAATCCTAAACCTGAGCCTATCCCTAACCCCGAACCTACACATTGATCCACGCCGAGAGTGTCCCCATCCGCCTGTGTGCACGCCTGTCCCTCTCCCTACACCTACTCCTAACCCTGAACCTATCACTAACCCTGATCTAACCCTGAACCTAATCCTAAACCTAATACTAACCCTAAACCTTACCCTAACCGTAAACCTAACCCTGAACCTATCCCTAACCCTAAACCTAATCCTAACCCTGAATCTAACCCTATCCCTGAACCTATCCCTAACCCCAGGGTTGAGTTTGCCCACAGGGGCACATGTAGAACCTCCTCCACTAGGTTCAGGATCCAGACTGTGTTCTTGATTTATACATTATACCTATGTTACGTTATACTGTACAGGACTACGGTGTATTCTCTACAGTGCATTGCTGTTATTAATCTGGTACATTATAATACATGCACTAGCAATATTTACTATTTATATCTATCAAGAGGCCCAGACCATTGCATTCCCCCAGTGGGCTCTTCATGCCCCAGTCCGAAACTGCCTAGCCCTAACACTAAACCAAACACTAACCCTGAAACTAACCTTAACCCTAAACCTATCCCTAACCCTGAACCTACAGTAACCATAACCCTAACCTTAACCCTGAACCTAACCATAATCCTAACCCTGAACCTAACCCTATCCCTAAACCTGAACCTATCCCTAACCCTAAACCTAAGCAGTAACCTAGACATAATCCTAACCCTGAACCTAACCCTAACCCTGAACCTATACCTAACCCTAGACCTAACCAGGAACCTAGCCAGAATCCTAACCCTGAACCTATCCCTAAACCTGAACCTATCCCTAACCCTGAATCTATCCCTAACCCTAAACCTAACCAGGAACCTAGCCATAATCGTATCCCTGAACCTAACCCTGAACCTATCCCTAACCATAAACCTAACCAGGAACCTAGCCATAATCCTAACCCTGAACCTATCCCTAACCCTGAACCTATCCCTAACCCTGAACCTAACTAGGAACCTAGTCATAATCCTAACCCTGAACCTATCCCTAACCCTGAACTTAACCAGGAACCTAGCCATAATCCTAACCTTGAACCTAAACCTGAACCTATCCCTAACCCTAAACCTAACCAGGAACCTAGCTATAATCCTAACCCTGAACCTAACCCTGAACCTATCCCTAACCCTGAACCTAACCAGGAACCTAGCCATAATCCTAACCCTGAACCTAACCCTAACCCTGAACCTATCCCTAACCCTCAACCTAACCGTGAACCTAGCCATAATCCTAACCCTGAACCTAATACTATCCCTGAACCTATCCCTAACCCTAAACCTAACCATAAACCTGAACCTAACCTTAATCCTAACCCTGAATCTAAATCCAGTGCTGAAAATGCTATGTCAACCAACATTTTGATAATGCTGATTTATCAACAGGAATGAAAAGCTATACCTTATACACACTTTAAATACACTTTACCATGGAGCTGCTGCGGCCGCTAAACTTAATACACACTCTACGCACCTTTTACGCTTTTAGCGTACAGAGTCTCGTACCGTGTATGGACTTTGCATACAAACGCCACGCTGACGGTACAAAGTACACACAGCGCGTACACACACAATGAATACACTTTAAACCTTATACAGCAATGCAATGCGATACTAATACACTTTAAACCTTAGCAGGAAAAGGAAGACACGACACCAGTCTGTAGTTAAACCACTGGGTTCCGACACCACAGCGTATTATTGCTGAAAGGGGGTTACAATACAACAGATTAATGGCTACAGTCAATGGTACATATGTGATTGGATTCGCCACGCTACCCAGATCTGGTCCTCTGTCATCTGATAGATAACTTTGTGAGTCTTGTGTCAGACCAGGCCTGCAGCAGGCTCTCTTTATACAATTCTTCCAAAACTTAACACAATGGATACTGTAATCTCTTTGTCCATTGGACACAGGGATTGTCATTTACAGTACAGGAGAGGTCATAGGTCGGTTTGAATAGGTGGGCGATGTCTGTTCCAACTGCTCTTGTGGGTGGTCTCCTCTGGATTCCCGCCGCATACATAATGTACAGTAAATACAGTTTATATCTATATTCTGCTCCTGCACATAACTATCCGCAGGAACATGCGATCTTCCTCAAACCAACACCGGAATATTACCCTTAAAATACCCTACAGCTGGATACCAAACACCACCTTATAACCTTAGTCTGTCCCCTCCTATCCTGTAAAGGTGAATCCCTTTGTTCTGAAACCATTTAAACTGCTGTAACTTGCTGCTGTGGTGCAGGGAGGCTATGTGTAAAATGTGCACTATTTGGATTAAATATGTAATGTGTTTTGATGGCTTTTCCATCCATTCACAAACTCTACCGTAAATACTCATACCACGCGCTAATACACAGGTCCGCGGGAGTGACCATACGCAAATTGCGAATATGCGCACTCACGGCAGAGCAAGTACGCGCACGGAGGCCATCTGTGTGTAGTTTGTACGTAATGTATGTACTGCAATATTTTTCGACTTTGACTGTCCACCCTTTGGCAGTCACCAATAACTGCCACTATCTAATCACTAAACAGAAAAATATCTATACAATATCTACAGAAGCTTTGATGATCGGGGAGAGTTGTAAGTGGGAAATGTATGACCTAGTGGGATAGTAAAAAGCATTTATGTATGAATCCATGTCTGAGGGGCATGTATCATCATGCCGTATATGTTCTAAATAAGCTTCGAGGTACTGCGAAGTATACATTAAATCCTTCTCATCCCATATTAAGGGTCTGTAAGTGGGCCAACAAACACTACCGAGCTCTTTTCGGCTTCTTGTTCCAACAAATGGGGTGCACATTTAGTTGATGATACATGGAGGGGGATACATATGTGAGTGCTAGTATATGTGGATATCACCTGTCGACTATGTGTGCCATTAACTGAAGGTTGCAGAGATGAAGATAAGACACATATATAAAAATACATTTACATAAACATTTTGGGTAAGGCTGATGTCTTTTTCCGGATGGATTTATCTGGGCAGAGGGGGAGACAAAAGAAAAATGGGTGAAAGAAACAGGCCATGAAATTCATTTGCAATCCTTATCATAACACTGTCTTTATGGATGGGTCATAAATTAAATCTGCTGCTATAACAGCGCCCTCGCTCCTTAGACTCATCAACTTTGTGCTGTGCTTGCGCCGCGTCAGAATTCGAACACACCTAAATATCGAACCAATAATTATGACGACTCCCAGGATACAAAGGAGAAACTTCCCTACACTCATGATGACATTTTGAGCCCACTCTCATAAACCTGAGAACCAATTGCGTGGGTTCAACCATGAGACCCAGCCGGTCAGTTCATTACTCACAGTCGCTAAGGTAAGGTTGTGCTTCCTCCTGAACTCCCACTTCAACTGCAAGATATCGTCCATCTTTTGATCGATGATCTCCGTGGGGTCGTCAGTGCTGTTCGTGATATATGTACAGCACTTCACACCATATTGAGTTGCCAGAGTAACACAGTACCCACCTGTCACGGCTGTGACATAATTAAGGACCATCCTGTGCTGGATCAGTTCCTTCTTGTAGGCTTGTAACTTCCTTCCCGTATACCTGAAGGTGTCGTCATACATCTCAGTGATATTATCTATCAAGTTCCCTAGCGCGTGGATATACCTATAATTTATAGTTCCTCTGGCAGTACGGGTGATGTCTAATGCAAGAAGGAACTGAATCCCGGTGGATTCGTGGATCAAATCAGATGCTGCGTGCTCTGTCCTATCTATGAGGTGTCTCTTGATGATGTGTTCATAGTGAGTATGAGTATAAGGAGACTGAGCACTGCGGTGAACGTCTTTCATCTTATCATGGGTTATGGTAATGACCTCTGGCAGTACTCTCCCAATGTAACACAATCCCTCTGAGCTCGGGGCAAGCCACTTGTATGCCTTCCTCTCACATATAAAATAGGCATCATCTGGGAGAACATAGGGGACAAAATATAACATTACTATATTACAAATTTTCCAAGTAAAGAAACCAATCGCTAGTTCTCCCATCTGCTCAGTACAAGTATCGGGCTGGATGATATGAGCACAATACCCTGGCGATACTTTTCCAACCCACATGGTCTTGCTTCCACGAGTATACCTATACCGGAAATACCTAACCACTGTTGGCTATTTGGTGTACAAGTTCAGAGTCTATGGGTATCCTATCAGCTCTGTATGAAAAGGTCATTGTCTGGTTATTCCACGTCACTTCCCAATTTCCTGGTTTTCGGTAATTGGAAATATTAAAGCACAGTAAGGACCTGTCTACATGATCCTGGTGGAGCTTTAAACTAAGGGGCCTAGAAATATTGAATTTCTTGTCCACCGGCCTCCCACCCCGCAATTCGAGTACCTCATCTATTGCTAAAGGGTACGGTACTAATCCTGACTTGCTCTGACCTTGAGGTACCTGTGAGCACACCCAGCATTCTGTCTGGTTTAAGACCTTACCCACTAGTGAGTGGTAATCACTCAACGGATGACATTCCATGTTGATATTAAGGTTGGACTGACATCTCTGGATGCACCCATCCTCAACTATATTCTCACAATTCTTACAAATACAATATTCATCAGACAATAACCCCTCACAGTGCCTCCGAGCTCCCTGACTACCAGAGCACTTACTGATGCCAGCCTTTACTAAAGTGATGTGCTGATCCTGAGATCCTACAAATTCATACTTGTCATCAGAAACCATTCCAGATCCCTGCTCGACCTCTCTGGGGCCCTCTTCAAAACAAACTGTCCTGATTAAAACGAGAATTACTAACAGAACCCGAAACGCAGTCTCTTGTGATCGATCCTTTTCGTTTGAGGAAAGGAGGAAAGTAAGAAGGAGAAAAGAAAGGAAAATGCAGGGGGAGGTGAAAAAAAAGAAAATGATACAACAACCGTTCTAGATCTGTGCTTGGATGCCCTTCAACAGTCCTGCCTCTCAACCTTCCCGGAACAGACACTCCAGTGATACAAGGTTCTCTACACTCTGCTTTTTGTCACGAGTTCTCTCCGGGTCAGCGACCTTCTTGCAGTGGGACGAGTGGACCCAAGTCTCTCTCTCGGCGACCTTCAATGCTGTCGTGCTGGTTAGCAAGACTTGGTATGGTCCTTCCCACCTGTCTATGAGGCAACCTGAGCGTAAGAAATTTCGAATCATTACATAATCCCCAGGTTCAATGTCATGACAATTACTGTTCGGTAGGACAGGAATCACCAGCTTTAAATTTCTTTGTTGATTTCTCAGCTGCTGGCTCATCCCAACCAAATATCTCACAGTCACTTCGTTATTAGATTTCAAATCATCCTGGGGGTCTATCATTACATGAGGTTGTCGACCAAAAAGAATTTCAAAAGGTGATAGGTTAAGGGGAGACCTGGGGGTGGTTCTGATACTGTACAACACTGGTGGCAAAGCTTCTGTCCACAACAATCCAGTTTCAGCCATCACTTTGCTCAGCTTGTTCTTAATAGTGCGGTTCATTCTCTCCACCTTCGCACTCGCCTGTGGTCGGTACGGAGTATGCAGCTTGCTATTAATTCCCATCAGTTTACACATGACCTGAAAGACTTCACCTGTAAAATGGGTACCCCTATCGCTTTCAATTATTCTAGGGATACCATATCTACACACAAATTCCTGCACAATTTTCTTTGCAGTGAACGTAGCAGTATTTGTGGCAGCAGGGAACGCTTCTACCCAATTGGAAAATACGTCAATACAAACTAACACATATTTTACATTTCTACAGGGTGGTAACTGCATGAAATCGATTTGTATTACCTGAAAAGGTCCGTCTGTTGGGGGGATATGGGATGGCTCTGTTGGTATTGACTTACCAATATTCTTCCTCAAGCAAGTAAAACATGTCATTGCTCTTTTACCTGCATGCGAAGAGAATCCTGGCGCACACCAGTAGGCTCTCACCAGCTTACACATACCCTCTTTGCCCAGATGAGTCAGACCGTGTGCCGCCTCAGCTAGACTTGGAAGATATGCTCTGGGGGCCACTGGCTTACCGTGTCCACCTGTCCAAAGTCCTGAGGACTCCTGGCCATACCCCAGACTGCCTTTTCCTGTAGGGAACACAAATTTTGCATTTTGATTAATTGTTGTGTGTTGATCATGTTAAATGTCATCAGTGATGTGATGTTCGTTTGTATGAGGGTGCTGGCTGCTGATTTAGCAGCTTCGTCTGCCCGGCTGTTACCAATTGAAATTGGATCTTGGTTGTAAGTATGTGCTTTACACTTGATAACAGCCACTCTGTCTGGTTCCTGTATCGCTGTTAGAAGCCTTTTTATGTGGGACGCATGCGCTACAGGTGTGCCAGCTGCCGTCATGAAATTTCTGAGGCGCCACATGGCCCCAAAATCATGCACCACTCCAAAGGCATACCTAGAATCTGTGTATATATTAGCTGACTTACCCTTGGCCAATTCACACGCTCTGGTTAGGGCGACCAACTCTGCAACTTGTGCTGAGTGCGGTGGGCCCAGGGGTTCAGCTTCTATGATTCCTCTGTCGTCTACAACTGCATATCTAGTACACAAGTCTCCCGATTCTGTCTGTCTGTGGCAACTACCGTCAGTGTAGAAGGTAAAGTCTACTTTTTCAGTGGGTTGTCACTGATGCCAGGTCTTGCAGTGAACGTCTGATTCAGGTATTCCATACAATCATGCGTATCAGTGTCTGCACTAAATCCTCCTTCACCATCATTCTCATCCTCCACCCTTTGTGCCTGTCCAGGCACACTTGGCAAGTACGTTGCAGGATTTAGTGAGCTGCATCTCTTAATGGTGATGTTTACAGGGGCCATCAGTGATAATTCCCACTTTGTAAACCGAGCGGATGAGAAATGTCTGGTTTGGGCGGAGTTCAGTAAGGCTGATACTGCATGAGGTGTATGGATGGTCAGGTTGTGTCCTAACACTACGTCCTCGCTTTTACTTACTAGCAAAGCTATCACTGCAACACTTTGCAAGCATGTGGGGAGAGACCGTGCTACAGTGTCCAACTGTGCACTGTAGTATGCTACCAGTCTGCTGGCATCACCATGTCTCTGTGTTAAGACACCTTTCGCACACCCAGCAGTTTCCGTGCCATACAATTCGAAGGGCTTCTCATAATCTGGCATGCCTAATGCAGGTGCCTGTGATAGGCACTGTTTGAGTCTCTCAAATGCCAGTTCGGACTCATCTGTGTGCGAGATCTGTTCTGGTTTGTTCGAGGAGACCATCTCTTGCAAAGGTAAAGCCAGTATAGAGAACCCTGGGATCCAGTTTCGGCAGTACCCACACATTCCAAGGAAAGTGCGGATGTGTTGCTGAGTCATGTCACGAATCGCCTGTATTCTATCAGCGGTGAGGTGTCTAAGTCCATGAGTCAAACAATGTCCCAAATATTTTACCCTGGTCTGGCACAACTGCAATTTATCCTTTGAAACCTTGTGTCCCGTTTGGGAAAGATGAAACAGAAGCTGTTTCATGTCTTTCAAGGACGATTCGAGTGAGTCTGAACACAACAATAAGTCATCGAATTCTGTATTAGCACTGATCCACTCTCAGGTTGAAAGGATTGCAAACAGTCATGCAAGGCCTGGGAGAAAATACTCGGGCTGGCAATGAAACCTTGGCGGAGACGAGTCCAGGTGTACTGTACTCCCCTGTATGTAAAAGCGAAGAGGTATTGGCTGTCAGGGTGCAGAGGGACAGAAAAGAAGGCAGAACATAGGTCGATGACAGTGAAAACTGTTGCAGTAGAGGGAATTTGCATGAGGATGACTGCTGGATTGGGCACTACGGGGAATTGGCTCTCGACTATCTTGTTTATCCCCCTTAGATCCTGCACTAGCCTGTAACCCCTCCCCCCACTCTTTTTCACATGAAAGATGGGACTATTGGCAGTGCTGGACGTCCTGACTAGGATGCCCTGTTGTAGTAACCGCTCTATGACGGGGTACACTCCTAATTCCACCTCTGGCTTCAGAGGATACCGAGGGATTTTTGGAGCTATCCTACTATCTTTTACTTGTACTACTACTGGAGCTACATTCGCCATTAATCCAGTGTCTTGTCCATCTTTGGTCCAAAGGGAACCCGGTATTTGTGAGATCATTTCCTCTACCTTTGATGGACACTTGTCTATAACAGCAGAATGCGACATTAGCCTTTGAGGGGTGTCTAATATATCTTGCACTTCTTGAACGTGGTTCTCAGGTATATCCAAGAAGACACCCTCAGGAATTCAGTATATGACACACAGCATTTTACACAATAAATCTCTGCCGAGTAGATTAGTCGGAGCCGATGCAGCCAACAGAAAAGAATGTTTGGTCTGCAAGGGCCCTATCGTAACCTCTGCCGGTCTACTCAAAGGGTATTGTTGCACTGTTCCTGTTACTCCCATTGCCGAAATTGTTTTACCCATGGTTTTTATACCTACTGTCGAATTTAACACTGACCTGGCCACCCCTGTATCTACAAGAAAAGGTAATGGTACACCAGCTACATCAACTGTGACCTCAGGTTCACTACCAAGGCTAGCAATCAACTTCACTGGCTGCAGACTACAGGTGTGGCCCAACCCCTATTGTGTGGGGAGACCCTCCCGCAGCGCATTGGCAGCTATGATATGTGAGGGGGGTAGTTGTGAGTTTTCGGAGGCCTGCCAGTCCCTCCTTGGTGGGTACCTCCTTGTTTCCCCTGCGTGTGGCTCGTAATTCCTCCTACGCGGTCCCTGACCCCATGTATGTGCATTGTCGTGAGGTTCATATCCTGGTCTAGGGGGTCGGTATACATTATGTGTACCTTTATTCCTACATTCCCTCGAGTAATGTCCTACCTTTTGACATTTATAGCATGTTACTACACGTGACTTACCATCAGGGGTCTGGGGTTTCGGCTGATGTGGCTTTGTTGTAAGTGCGTCTATACTTACTGTCATCAGCCTTTCCCCTTGTAACTCCCTGTGCTTAATGATGTTCCTATCATGCTCGACCGCGGACTCTCTCAATGCAGCCACTGAGATACCTCTCCAGTTCGGTAGAGAGGTCTGTACCCTTGTTCTCAGTGCCTCCTTCAACCCGTCCATTAATACAGAAACAGCTACCTCCCTGTGATGTACATTGTCCTTAATGTCCTTGATCCCAGTGTATCTAGCCATTTCCTGCAGTGCTCGATGGAAATATTCGGATGCCGTTTCACCTTCCTTTTGTCTTATGGAAAAGATTTTATTCCATTTGACAACAGTAAGGAAATATACTCCTAAATGCAGATTGATTTGCTGTACATTCTCCTGAGTGTATTCATCAGTGAGAAGTACGTCTGCGTCTAACTTACAATCAGTTATGAATTCCGCGGGGTCAATATTTGAGGGTAAACATATCCGTAGCACTGTTCGCCAATCTTTGTTTGTGGGTATGTTGGCGTTACCTAACTCTTTAATGAACCTCTGGCATGCGACTAGATCTTTTCTGGGATCGGGAAATTCTGACATAATTGACCTTAACTCTGCCCGGGCATGGCAATGTTCCTGATGGGAGTTACTCCCTGAGCGTCAGTCCTCCCAATGGGCAAAAAGATCCTCAATCAAAAAGGACGTATCAACATAAACATTAATTAAACTCAAATTATCTAGTACACCTGTATTTTAAATAACAGCTGCTCTCATACGGTGTTCTGAACACCAAGAAACACAAAACAATAATGTCTATATGGATAAACAATTCAGAGAGCGCATGGATGCAGAAAAACAAATGACAATTTAATATAATATAGATCAATTAAAATGCAATATTGCTATATATTAGAAACATATATCGTAAAAAAACGCACTAGTGGAAACCTCTGAACTACTGGTCAGAAATGTCTATAAGTCCAGATAAATCCGGTAAGTGAAGAAATCCTGGATAAGAGTGGTGAAGCAAAGTTCAATGTCCCACCAATCAGGTGATAATGCTTAAATACCACAATAGAACCGAGCAGGTCCACTTATATCCTCTTAAACGGAGATGATGAAGTTCTTTAGTTTAAACATGCAGAATAGATTGGTACTACCCACAGCCTGTGGTTAGGCTGCAAACCCCCCACCGCTATCCGACAAAGATGTTATCTCACCGGAGCAGATGTATTGCCCTGCCGCTTCCAGAACCCCTGGGCAGTTGCGGCTGTATAGATGAGGCTGTCAGACGCGGAGAGTCCCGATGGATAAGGGAGGAGGAGGGGGGAACCTTGAACCACGGCCAGGTGCTGAGTACTCCGTATGTAAAGATCAGCGCTGCGGCTGTAAGCTGCAGTAGTCTGGGCTCCAACAAGTGCGGTTAAAATCCCTGAACCTTAACGCGTTTCTCCGACATAGGGCAAGTCAGTTTCATCAGAAGGTAAGTAACAAGCTCAAAAGTTGTACTATTTAAAGCGATTGGCAACCAATCAACATTCTCCACATCAGACTTGTAATTAAAATAACAGGTGTGTAGGTGCACAGCACTTTTAAATTTCTCTAAAGACACATCAAGAATATTTACCATTAAAACAGCTAAATTAGGGTATCTGGCTATCCTATTAAATAATCACTTAGCATATAGCTAAAGAGCTGTCATAAAGAATGAAAAAAATTAAGATAAAATGAAGTAAGGCATCACGGAGAGAAAGGAATTATTTAGATAGACCAAATAAAACAAAGCAAAAATGGATGTGAAATATACCATCCAACTGACTACTAATAATGACAGATTGTGTGGCTCATCACACTAATGCCCAATACAGCAAAGAGCAGTGACCCAGGTTTGAGTCCCACTCCACAACCAAATATTTTTTTTTTTATTATTTTTAAAATAAAACTGAGATTAAAAAATATATTGAATATTAATAATAATCATAATATAACATTATTAATTTATAATGTGCTAAGCACACATTAGAATCTATAAAGAATAATGAGACGGAATAATAAACATAGACCTTTATATATACACATGTAAACATACATGCATATACACACGCAACCTAAATAGGTGTCACATGGGTCTACAAATCAAGGAACAGTTGTAAGGCAATTGTAGTTAGATATGGATCATTGACTATAACCTAATTAAAGTAGCATTCATCACTAATATACCTATCTAAAATATTAACATATGTTTTGATAACCGAACAAATGAATATGTCTAGGGCTAAACTGTATAAATATACATAGAAAACAGAGATCTTAATAAAGAGATATTCCATAGACTCATTCACCATGATGCATCTAATAGAGTATAGCAGAGGAATAACAAATAAGTAAATTAGTATATTCTAGATATTATTCATTTCTATACAGTCATTAAGACCTCTAGGGAATAAGGTACCCAAGGTATATATCCAAAAAGCCTCCCGTTTACATAATTGGTTGTATCTATCTCCTCCTCTGGTGGTGGGCTTAATTTGCTCTATGCCTTGTATTCAGGGGTTAAAGTGAGCCGGAACGGGCAGGAACTGCGTTCCGTCAGTTCCACCAGGAGACGGAACGCAGTTCCGCCTCCCCCGGCTCACCTAACCCGATGTCCCGGGCGGCGCTGCAGGGAGATGCCTGGCGCCCGCTGAGATCGCGTTACCAGCGGGCGCCCGTCTCCCTCTCCGCAGCGGCAGCCGGAGGCAGGAGCTCCGGCTTCCGGCTCTGTCAGTGCGCGCTATGGGAGAGACGTCATGACGTCTCTCTCATAGTGCAGAGGAGCGGGCGGCGAGAGAGCACTGCGGCGGGAGCGGGGCTAGGTAAGTATAGTTCTTCCCCCCCCCCCTCCCTCCTATATGTGTACCACAGGCGTTTCTACTAGGGGCCTTTACTACTGGGGCAAACTACTGGGGGGCTCTAGTACTGGGGGCAAACTACAAGGGGCAAACTACTGGGGGGCTCTAGTACTGGGGGCAAACTACAGAGGGGCAAACTACTGGGGGGCTCTAGTACTGGGGACAAACTACTGGGGGGCTTTACTACTGGGGCAAACTACAGAGGGGCAAACTACTGGGGGGCTCTAGTACTGGGGGCAAACTACTGGGGGGGCTTTAGTACTGGGGACAAACTACTGGGGGGCTTTACTACTGGGGCAAACTACAGAGGGGCAAACTACTGGGGGGCTCTAGTACTGGGGGCAAACTACTGGGGGGCTTTACTGCTGGGGCAAACTACTGGGGGCATTACTACAAGGGGGCAAGCTACAAAGGGGCAAACTACTGGCAGCATTACTACTGGGGGCTAAACTACAAGGGGGCATAATTACAGGAGCTAAACTACTGGGGGTATAACTACAAGGGGGCAAACTACTGGGGACATTACTAACTTTGGCAAACTACATGGGGGCTAAACTACAGGGCCTAAACAACTGGGGGCACAACTGCAGGGGGCATTACCACTGGGGGCTAAACTACATGGGGCAAACTACATGAGGGCAAAACTACTGAGGGCATTACCACTCAGAGGCTAAACTAGAGTGGGGGGGGGGGGGAGTAAATTGCTGGGGTCAAAACTGCAGGGGCATTACCAGTATGGGCATGACTACTGGGGCTAAACTACAGGGGCTAAACGACTAGGGGCAATACTACACAGGGGCATTACCATTAAGGGCATTACTGATGGGGTGCACAGCTAATGAGGGCATTGTAAAGGGGGCACTTCATAAGGGGCACTACTGTTGGGGGCATTGCATAAGGGGCACTACTACTGTGGGCATTGTATAAGGGATGCTACTGCTGGGGGCATTACTGTATGGGCCGACAAAGAAGCTGCGTTCCCGGTCCGCCCTCCGTCGCTCCGCCCCTACCATCGCCGCCGCACTGGAAGCCCAGGTTCCAGACTCCCAGCTGCAGCGGATCTGGGACCAGGCCGGCTTTATTATCCCTGCCGCTGCATCGAGCTTCTGTGACCGCGGCACTACTAGTTCAAATCTGTCGCTGATTGGCTGCCGGTCCGCAGCAGTTTTGAAATATTAGCGCCGTGGTCACAGGAGCTCGATGCGGCGGCAGGGATAATAAAGCCAGCCTGGTTCCAGATCCACTGCAGCCGCCCTCAGCCTCTTCTGCCGCCCCGCCCTCGGACCTCTGCGCACCCACAGCCTCCTCCTCCGCACTATCTCCGAGGCCCACAGCCTCCTCCACGTCACGCCTACCACAGCCTACTCATCCACAGCACCGCAGACCACCGCCGCTGCTAAACAGGTAATCTAACCTGCTGCCTTTCTCTCTCCCTAGTCCCTACTGTATTCCCCTGCTGTCACTTTCCATGTCCCTGCTGTCACTTTCCATGTCCCTGCTGTCACTCTCCCTGTCACTCTGTCACTCTATAATGTGAATTTCGGCTCATTCTCTGTGCTATAATGTGAATTTTGGCTCATTCTGTGTGCTATAATGTGAATTTCGGCTCATACCGTGTGCTATAATGTGAATTTCGGCTCATACTGTGTGGTGTAATGTGAATTTCGGCTCATACTGTGTGGTGTAATGTGAATTTCGGCTCATACCGTGTGGTGTAATGTGAATTTGGCTCATACTGTGTGGTGTAATGTGAATTTGGCTCATACTGTGTGGTGTAATATGAATGTGGCTCATACTGTGTGGTATAAATGTGAATTTCGGCTCATACTGTGAGCTATAATGTGAAAGGGGTCCTACTATTGTGGTGCATAATGTGTATAAGGGGTATATGGTGTGGTAAACTACACTGAAGGGCACGCCCCCTTTTGCGTGGCCACGCCCCCTTGTCAGGAGTGCGCGCGCCTTCGGCGCGCACATAATTGCATCCTTCACTTTTCCATACCCCCACTTCAAAATTTCCACTTGGGTACTACTACTGTGGGCATTATTACTATTGTGTGACCACGCCCATTTCTTTTTGAGACCACACCCCCTTTTTGCTGCACGCGCCTACGGCGCGCGCAATACCTTTATTTCATGGGCGCCGTGGGGAGGGGGGTGAGTTCCACCACCTCTCCAGGACCACTTTAAGCACTGCTTGTATTCTAATACATTTGATGTCACCACCATGTTCTTGTCTAACATGCCTCACAAGACTATGTTGGCTTGTACCCCTCCGTATATTGCAATCACCCTGACAGGATTTAATTAATTTACATAATTTTGATTTGATTCTATAATGTGAGGTGCTATTGTCTCTGCATAATGTATGGTATCATACTTACCTGTGGACACGACCTCACTTTTCCCTCCGCTAAGGGGTTTTGCTATTGCTCTTGTTGGTTGAGCCGTGCCCACCTGAGTGTCTTGTATGGTGGCTGCTAGAGAGAGTGCCGATATCGTGCTGGGCTCATCTTCCTGCTCGCAGTCCTGGGGAAAATTTAAAACAGGATACAACTGGCAAGGGTTAGCGTTAGTACATTTATCAGTTACTCTCCTATCTTGTACCAATGTGCCATTGTCTGTAGCCACTTTCTCACCCACAATATACGGTGGTGGTGGTGGTGCGGTCGCCATTATTTTTCCGCTAGGTTTGGAACCTGCTGCGCAAGCTAATTCCCTTTGTATATCCCCCTCCTGTTGACATAAATTTAAACAATCTGTATGTCTAATCCTTTGTTTTCTGGATTTTATTAGACATATCCTTATCCTTAAGTTCTGCAATACCTCTTGTTCAAAGCTGCCCACTTTAGGGAATGGTACCCTATCTTTGTCAGTCATACGTACCCATTCAGACAAAAAGTCTTCCGTGTGTGAACCATATTTTCCACACATAACAAACCTCGCTGACCCCTTGGGCCGCGGCTCTTCAACCTGAACCCTGGTTACAAAACGTCCACCGCTTGTGCAATTGGATCCCATCACGGACTTTTTCCTTTTACGCAATCCCCAATGCACAATACGAATAGACGGTGAAAGTTCTAAGAGCGCTTTCACCCACTCACGCCCACGTTGGCCAGTACTACCATACACTGTCGATAGCGAAGGCAATGTACCCAACCTAGGGCCCTGTCTGACCTATATTTACTGGAAGTTTTTAGGAATAACTTACCCTTTCCAGTAAAGTATCGGTCGTTGGAGATCTTCCTGAGAGAGACCAGCGAAAACTCCCTATGCACTTTATTATACATAAATCACGCTTGCGTATGCTCTATATAGCGCTAATGATACCGCGATTTTACGCGAAAGCTCATAAAAGGATATCACGTTGCGCTATGTATCGCACCCACAAACGCGCGGTCCAATCGCACAGCGTATAGGTACATGTTACTTATCTGCCGTACGACCACGGGCCGTTGTACAAACTGGGACCCTCAGTCCGGAGCGAAATACCAAAAAAACCTTTTTACCTCAATACTTCGCAATACAATACACTATCACGCTCCTCTACAAATCACCTCACGATTTGCGTATTAAACCTTATACTAACATGAGTCAGCCTTCTCACGCCACCAAGCCTCCACTCACTTTATGTACCAAACAACGGGATCCTGAATTCCGTGGTTCGAATTTCACTCACTCCTATGTTCGCTCACTCAAGTACACTTTGTCTTTTCTGTACAGAAAATTATGATTCATTCAGATAAGCAGCTTTTCCCCCAGAGGCAATACAGTTTGAACAAGAAGTTTTATACTAATCTTTGGAAACCGAGCAGTTTTGCGCTATTGTAGCGTGGCTACTGTCCCACCTTTAAACTAAACGACACTATTGTGTAATTTGTACTTAGCGCCCGTATTCTTATGCACTTTGCGTAAACACGCGATCGTGCGTGTCTCTTATGCTGCGTGCGCAGTCCTGTACTTTGTCCGAGACACGTGTACAAAACCGTACGTCCGCAATAGCACAAATCCCGCAACTTCTATAAATGTGAGCAATATTAACTATAATCACTCACTAAACACAACACACAGTTTCTTTCTGTATAAACCTTTACAACTAGGCCAGACTGCGATTGTGTTTTACACTTACTTCCTTAAAAATGTATTTTTAGTTTTAACTATATAGCAACAAATGTATTCGGTTTCACACAGATCTAAATGAATCTAGCAATCTGAGTGTTATGGCAACAATGTGAGAGGGTGTACACAGAGTATGGGTGCCTTTGTTATGTACGCTTTTGGTGCCAGAAAAAAAATTCACAGACTTTTAAATAGCTTTTTTCCTGTTTACTTTACGGGTTCCACCAGCATCCCTACAAACCATACAGAGCAGACGTCATCTAATCAGCAAACAAGTAGGGTTTTCAGTGCATCCACCGACCAAGAAAAGGTTACGTAGGATACTTTCTGTCCGCCCTTTTGCTGATAGATTAAGTCTGCTGTGACCTGTTAGGCTGTGGGTATGTGGAAAACCGGACGACGCCCCCATTTGATAATGCTGATTTATCAACAGGAATGAAAAGCTATACCTTATACACACTTTAAATACACTTTACCTTGGAGCCGCTGCGGCCGCTAAACTTAATACATACTCTACGCACCTTTTACGCTTTTAGCGTACAGAGTCCCGTACCGTGTACTGACTTTGCGTACAAACGCCGCGCTGACGGTACAAAGTACACACAGCGCGTACACACCCAATGAATACACTTTAAACCTTATACAGCAATGCAATGCGATACTAATACACTTTAAACCTTAGCAGGGAAAGGAAAACACGACACCAGTCTGTAGTTAAACCACTGGGTTCCGACACCACAGCGTATTATTGCTGAAAGGGGGTTACAATACAAACAATACAATACAACAGAATAATGGCTACAGTCAATGGTACATATGTGATTGGATTCGCCACGCTACCCAGATCTGGTCCTCTGTCATCTGATAGATAACTTTGTGAGTCTTGTGTCAGACCAGGCCTGCAGCAGGCTCTCTTTATACAATTCTTCCAAAACTTAACACAATGGATACTGTAATCTCTTTGTCCATTGGACACAGGGATGGTCATTTACAGTACAGGAGAGGTCATAGGTCGGTTTGAATAGGTGGGCGATGTCTGTTCCAACTGCTCTTGTGGGTGGTCTCCTCTGGATTCCCGCCGCATACATAATGTACAGTAAATACAGTTTATATCTATATTCTGCTCCTGCACATAACTATCCGCAGGAACATGCGATCTTCCTCAAACCAACACCGGAATATTACCCTTAAAATACCCTACAGCTGGATACCAAACACCACCTTATAACCTTAGTCTGTCCCCTCCTATCCTGTAAAGGTGAATCCCTTTGTTCTGAAACCATTTAAACTGCTGTAACTTGCTGCTGTGGTGTAGGGAGGCTATGTGTAAAATGTGCACTATTTGGATTAAATATGTAATGTGTTTTGATGGCTTTTCCATGCGTTCACAAACTCTACCGTAAATACTCATACCACGCGCTAATACGCAGGTCCCAGGGAGTGACCATACGCAAATTGCGAATATGCGCACGCACGGCAGAGCAAGTACGCGCACGGAGGCCATCTGTGTGTAGTTTGTACGTAATGTATGTACTGCAATATTTTTAGACTTTGATAATTTTGACTGAACATGCACAATGTCAATATAATAAGCATGTTGACATTATGTCTACGTACATACAATCACCGTATCATATTTCCTATTGAACAATTCACGTCTGGAGTTGTAGTCGAGATGAATGAAACAGAATTATTCTCCTCTTCTCGGGGGCTTTACAAAGAATTTAGTGCCTGCATTTTAAGAGAGAGATGTCATTTAATTAGATTTGATGATGAAATGCAGAGTAAAAAAAAAAAAACAGAGATTCCAATATATTGCCACACGGGGATGACACATCCTGCCATCCTCAGGGTACAGCATGGAACAGAGAAACCCTGTGACCACCTGAAACTAAGGCTAAAGAGATTAATTAAAACTTAAAAGCGTCCTCATTTAGTGCGAAATAACCGTTGTAAGTAATGGAGGAAAGATGCCTTACAGGAAGACACAGGAGAATGGTGACGGCTGGATGTGACAATTCAGATGCAGAACTTGGGTTAAATATTTAAAGTAACATTTTGAAATGTGAAATTATTTTTATTACTAGTATATTGGTCCTGGTATATGCCGGGGTCACCGCAGTCTCCCCCGGGCTCCGCCCTATCCTGTCCGGCACCTGCTCCCCTATCAGCTGCTCTGCACCTGTTGCTCAACTCACCCTTGCCATTCCGTTCCAACCACTCTGTCTCAACAACCTTCCCCCGCTTCCATTCCCATACTTACCACATTCAGGTGAGAGCCCTCCTCCACCTCTCCGGCAGCAGGCTAGGTTGTCCCGTCTACCCTTTGGAGCAGCAGCACACGCCCTGTCTTCCACAGTGTGCATTGATGAGATGGGACAGACCTTCTGAAATTGTTCTGTAGATTTTGAATTCCTTGTTTACACGTTTGCTTAGGTGGCCAAAGTAAAAAAGAAAAATACCATCGCCAACAAAATGCAAATTATGGATTTAACTACTACACTGGAGAATGTAGTTTAGCAAATCATTAGGTACAGTGGTGACATCACTCAAGGGCTATTAAAGACTAGGGGGTAAATTTACTAAAATTCGTATTAGTACCGATTTGGAGGGAGATTCATCACGAATGACATCGAATGTGTAATTGTGCAACTTTTTGAATTTTTCACGCCTCATTTACTAAGCTGCCGTACTTTACATTTTCGTGTTTTCCGATGTCGATGTCATTCGTTTTTTTTGGCAGTGTTTTACGGGAGTGAATAGTAAAACACTGCCGACATTACAACAATGAAACTTGGCCGGATCTGTGAGATCCGTGCAGGGTTTCATTGTGCATCTTTAAAAAAATAAAAAATAGTTTAAAGTCGAAAAAAAAAATGCGTGGGGTCCCCCCTCCTAAGCAAAACCAGCCTCGGGCTCTTTGAGCCAGTCCTGGTTGACAAAATATGGGGGGGGGGGGAAATGACAGGGGTTCCCCCATATTTCATCAACCAGCACCGGGCTCTGCGCCTGGTCCTGGTTCAAAAAATATGGGGGACAAAAAGCGTAGGGGTCCCCCGTATTTTTTAAACCAGCACCGGGCTCCACTAGTCAGGTACATAATGCCACAGCCGGTAGACACTTTTATAGAGGTCCCAGCGGCCCTGGCATTACATACCCAACTAGTCACCCCTGGCCGGGGTACCCTGGAGGAGTGGGAACCCCTTAAATCAAGGGGTCCCCCCCCTCCAGCCACCCAAGGGCCAGGTGTGAAGCCCGAGGCTGTCCCCCCCCCCCCATCCAAGGGCGGCGGATGGGGGGCTGATAGCCTTTTGACAAAAATGTGAATATTGTTTTTAGTAGCAGTACTACAAGTCCCAGCAAGCCTCCCCCACAAGCTGGTACTTGGAGAACCACAAGTACCAGCATGCGGTGGAAAACTGGGCCCGCTGGTACCTGTAGTACTGCTACTAAAAAAATACCCCCAAAAAAACAGGACACACACACACCGTGACAGGGTTTATTACATACATGCACACCTCCAAACATACATACTTACCTATGTTCCCACGAGGCTCGGTCCTCTTCTCCATGTAGAATCCTTGGGGTACCTGTGAAAAAATTATACTCACATAATCCAGGGTATCTTGTTTTCTTTGTATAATCCACGTACTTGGCAAAACAAAAAAAACGGAAACCCGACTACGCACTGAAAGGGGTCCCATGTTTACACATGGGACCCCTTTCCCCGACTGCCAGGACCCCCCTGACTCCTGTCAAAGAGGGTCCCTTCAGCCAATCAGGGAGCGCCACGTCGTGGCACTCTCCTGATTGGCTGTGTGCTCCTGTAGTGTCTGTGAGGCAGCACACGGCAGAGATACAATGTTGCGCCTATGCGCTCCATTGTATCCAATGGTGGGAACTTTGCGGTCAGCGGTTGACCGAAAGTAACCTCACCGCTGACCGCAAAGTTCCCACCATTGGATACAATGGAGCACATTTTTGTCAAAAGGCTATCAGCCCCCATCCGCCGCCCTTGGATGGGGGGGACAGCCTCGGGCTTCACCCCTGGCCCTTGGGTGGCTGGAGGGGGGGACCCCTTGATTTAAGGGGTTCCCACTCCTCCAGGGTACCCCGGCCAGGGGTGACTAGTTGGGTATGTAATGCCAGGGCTGCCGGGACCACTATAAAAGTGTCCACCGGCTGTGGCATTATGTACCTGAATAGTGGAGCCCGGTGCTGGTTTAAAAAATACGGGGGACCCCTACGCTTTTTGTCCGTGTTTTTTGAACCAGGACCAGGCGCAGAGCCCGGTGCTGGTTGATGAAATATGGGGAAACCGCTGTCATTTTTCCCCCCATATTTTGTCAACCAGGACCGGCTCAAAGAGCCCGAGGCTGGTTTTGCTTAGGAGGGGGGACCCCACGCATTTTTTTTTTCAAATTTTCCCATAATTTCCCACCCATTCCCACTGATAACCATGCACGGATATCATGGATCCGTGCATGACTATCAGAACACGGTAAAAAAAAGCAGGTCTGTTTTAAAACTGCTTTTTTTTTCGATTTGTATTTTTTCACGGCAGTGTTTGGCTATTGCCGGCAGTGTTTGTGAAATACAAATTTTTGTAAATTACAGAGTTCTATCAAATAACAGGCGTATTTGACCGATGGTGTATTCATTCGTAATTTTTTTCTTTGACTTAAAAAAAAATACGAATGCCCTCATCACTGCCGAGATTTGTGTTTAGTAAATTCCCAAGATGACACTTTGAAGAAAAAACACCAAATCAGTCAAAATCGGGAGCTTAGTAAATATACCCCTAGATGGGGGCCCATGAGTGATGTCACAGCCTAATGAAGTGATCCAATTTAAGATTGGCTGATGTCCATGAGCCCCCTTCCCCCGAAAACAAAAATGGCACCGGACAGGACAAAACGTTTCATGCAAAAAAATCCTGCATTCAAAAATGAAAGATAGGACAATCATAATTATATTTAAAAAGAGTACTTTTTATTTACATATCGTTAAGCTACTTCCCACCATAAATCGCCAGTAAGATTGAGGGGGTCTATTTACTAAGCCTTGGAGAGAGATAAAGTGGAGAGAAAGTACCAGCCAATCTGCTCCTTTCATTTTTCAAACACAGTCTGTAACGTGACAGTGGAAAGCTGATTGGCTGTCTCTCCACTTTCTCTCTCTCCAAGGCTTAGTAAATAGACTACAGTTTTTCTATACCCATAGTTTAGAAAATCTTGCCTTGTACGGGAGCCACGATTTCATCCTCATCATCGCTGTTGAAACTTTTGCCATCCTAATGTCCTTTGAGTGCTGGAAACAGACACGTTTTGCAATGACACTAAGGGGTCTATTTATTAAGCCTTGGACAGAGATAAAGTGGAAAGAGATAAAGTACCAGCCAGTCAGATCCTAATTGTTATTTTTCAAACCCAGCCTGTAACATGGCAGTTAGAAGCTGATTGGCTGTTACTTTATCTCCATCCAAAGCTTAGTAAATAAATCCCTTAGTAAGTCCAGGCCACTAAACTGACACCAGCAGCAGTGAGAGTGGCTGGGACTGGAATTTGTAGCAAACATACCCCAACAAAACACCTCTCCAAGCCACAAGCTACTCATATAGCTATTTTTTTCCCCATGCAATAGGGAAATGCACTTTTGGGATATTCCTCATGGGTGTACGGTGTGGGTCCCCCTATACCTAGGAGCAGTGCCGTAACTAGACATTTTAGCGCTGTGTGCAAGAAACGACATTGCCCCCCCCCTTATGTAAAGTAGGGGCATACGGGCAGCAAAAAATATATAGGGGCCTGGCCTCGTGGGGGAAGGGGTGTGGCCACAAAATAATACCATATTACGGTGCACAGTAGTCTCCATTATTCAAATTATGCCGAACTGTAGCGTCACTACACCAGGTACAGCCCCTCTTACACAGTACGGCAGACAGCATCCTCTTTTTACACGTTACGGCAGACAGCGTCCTCTTTTTACACATTACAGCAGACAGCGTCCCCTTTTTACACATTACGGCAGACAGTGTCCTCTTTTTACACATTACGGCAGACAGCGTCCCCTTTTACACATTACGGCAGACAGTGTCCTCTTTTTACACATTAAGGCAGACAACGTCCCCTTTTTACACATTACGGCAGACAGCGTCCCCTTTTTACACATTACGGCAGACAGTGTCCCCTTTTTACACATTACGGCAGACAGCGTCCCCCTTGTTACACATTACGGCAGTGTCCTCTTTTTACACATTAAGGCAGACAACGTCCCCTTTTTACACATTATGGCAGACAGCGTCCCCTTTTTACACATTACGGCAGACAGTGTCCTCTTTTTACACATTACGGCAGACAGTGTCCTTTTTTTACACATTACGGCAGACAGCGTCCCCTTTTACACATTACGGCAGACAACGTCCCCTCTTTACACATTAAGGCAGACAACGTCCCCTTTTTTACACATTACGGCAGACAGCGTCCCCTTTTTACACATTACGGCAGACAGTGTCCCCTTTTTACACATCACGGCAGACAGCGTCCCCCTTGTTACACATTACGGCAGACATCGTCCCCTTTTTACACATTACGGCAGACAGCGTCCCCCTTGTTACACATTACGGCAGACAGTGTCCCCTTTTTACACATTTCGGCAGACAGCGTCCCCCTTATTACACATTACGGCAGTGTCCTCTTTTTACACATTAAGGCAGACAACGTCCCCTTTTTACACATTATGGCAGACAGCGTCCCCTTTTTACACATTACGGCAGACAGTGTCCTCTTTTTACACATTACGGCAGACAGTGTCCTTTTTTTACACATTACGGCAGACAGCGTCCCCTTTTACACATTACGGCAGACAACGTCCCCTCTTTACACATTAAGGCAGACAACGTCCCCTTTTTTACACATTACGGCAGACAGCGTCCCCTTTTTACACATTACGGCAGACAGTGTCCCCTTTTTACACATCACGGCAGACAGCGTCCCCCTTGTTACACATTACGGCAGACAGCGTCTCCTTTTTACACATTACGGCAGACAGCGTCCCCCTTGTTACACATTACGGCAGACAGCGTCCCCCTTGTTACACATTACGGCAGACAGTGTCCCCTTTTTACACATTACGGCAGACAGCGTCCCCCTTGTTACACATTACGGCAGACAGTCCCCCTTTTTACACATTAAGGCAGGACAGACAGACAGACAGACAGACAGACAGACAGAGAGAGATAGATAGATAGATAGATAGATAGATAGATAGATAGATAGATAGATAGATAGAATAGTTGATACTTACAATCTCTCCGCTGGCTCAGGCAGTCAGGCTCCTCGGTGCTTGTAGCTCTGGGGGCAGGGGAGAAGGAGGAGGAGGGTGGGGGAGGAGGGAGCTGCAGCAACGCACTTTAATTGGTAGCGGCGCCGCATGCAGCTGTCCCTCTCCTTCCGCATTGGCTGGCCACCGCCGCTGTGAATGCTAGGATGCAGGAAGCGCATCCCAGTATTCACAGCAGCGCCGGCCAGCCAATGCGGAAGGAGAGGGGACTGCTGCAGCTGCGCTGCTACCAATTACATAGCGCTGCTGCGGCTCCCTCCTCTTCCTCTTCCTTCTCACCTGCCAGGGATCTGCTCCTTGTCCTCTCCTCCTCCGGCACACACAGGCGGCTGGTAATGAGTCAGTGTGACTCATTACAAGCCGCTGACTTGGAATGCGGGCAGTTGCGCCCTCAGGGCGACTGCGCTGTGTGCCAGGCACACCTGGTTACACGTAGTTACGGCTCTGCCTAGGTGCCCATGTGCACTGCACAACCTTCACCCAATATTGATAACCCACTGACATCACTGAGGCCTTTATTCCTTTTTATTGAATTCCTATTTCCCTATAGTTTATAAGCCTGTAAGCATGGACCTCTTTGTCTGTCTCATCTTCGGACGCTTTTGTTCCCAGTTGTGAAGCGCAACGGAATACGCTGGTGCCATATAAGTAACTGTTAATAAATAAATAAATAAAATATGCCGGCCCTCTCATACATTTTATTACATTTCTATTTAATACGTGAGCCGCACATCAGTGATGCCTAAAAAAAGTTAGATGGAACTGTCCATAAATCTTTGGCACCATATTACAGTGAAAACTAATCTTTGGTTATAACCAGCTGGGGGCAAAATCCTTCTGTTCAATAAAAATATTGCCGAGTTATCAAGATATTCAACCGCACACATCATGCGGCTGACATTAGATTTTGGAACACGGTAATTTATAGGTATAGTCATAACGATGTTTTAAGCATAAATAGTAACTGGCCAGTTTGGGATTTATAAACGGGGAAAGTACAGCAAAAAGGGACGAGGATCCTAGGCTGCAAAGTACGTTTACAACAAGCAAAACATAATCGATTATTTGGAATATATTCTGTATATATAAGTGTTTAGAACGTACATTAAATAATTATTTATGTTCCTAATGATTTACTTTAACAATCACAAGTGTAACTGCTAACACGTTCTATCCGAAAATTCCTGGCATTTAAACTCTGTTGGTAATACTCAGAGGCCTGTTAGCATGCAGTGACTGCTGTTTCAGCAATAGTCAAAAAGGAGATTTATGGTAAGAACTTACCTTTGTTAAATCTCTTTCTGCAAGGTACACTGGGTTCCACAGGGAATAACATCGGGGGTGTAGAGTTGGATCTTGATCTGAGGAACCAACAGGGTAAAAGCTTTGACTGTTCCCAAGATGCACAGCGCCGCCTCCTCTATAACCCCGCCTCCATGCACAGGAGCTGAGTTTTGTTAATCAGTCCAATGCAGTAGCAGGTAACAGAGACGATAACCGTTAGTAGCCACATACACCATATTCTCGCGACAGGAGAAGGTACCAGCGGATAATGCCATAGAAACCCAAAGAAGCTAAGTGTGTTAGGGTGGGCGCCCTGTTGAACCCAGTGTACCTCGCAGAAAGAGATTTAACAAAGGTAAGTTCTTACCATAAATCAACTTTTCTGCAGCGGGGTACACTGGGGTTCCACAGAGAATAACATCGGGGATGTCCTAAAGCAGTTCCTCATGGGAGGGGACGCACTGTAGTGGGCACAAAAATCCGGCGTCCAAAGGAGGCATCCTGGGAGGCGGAGTATCGAAGGCATAGAACCTTATGAACGTGTTCACTGAGGACCACTTAGCCGCCTTGCACAATTGTTCAAGGGTCGCACCACATCGTGCCACCCAAGAGGGTCCAACAGACCGAATAGAATGGGCTTTGATGGTAGCAGGAGCTGGAAGACCAGCCTGTACATAAGCATGTGCAATCACCATTCTAATCCATCTGGCCAAGGTCTGCTTATTAGCAGGTCCAGCCACGTTTGTGAAAACCAAAAAGAACAAAGAGAGAATCAGATCTCCTAAGCGAAGCTGTTCTCTTCACTTAAATACAGAGAGCCTGTACCACATCCAAAGACCGCTCTTTGGAGGATAAACCAGGAGAGACAAAGGCTGGAACCACAATCTCTTGGTTAAGGTGGAAAGACGACACCACCCTAGGCAGATAACCAGTACGAGTTCTAAGAACTGCCAGGTCACGGCGAAAAATCAGAAAGGGAGACCGACAGGACAAGGCACCCAAGTCAGAAACCCGTCTAGCAGAGGCAATAGCCAGCAAAAACAAGACCTTAAGAGTAAGCCACTTAAGGTCCACAGACTCAAGAGGTTCAAACGGAGACCCTTGTAAGGCGTCCAGAACAACCGACAGATCCCAAGAAGCCACAGGCAGGATATAGGGAGATTGAATCCGTAAAACACCCTGAGTGAATGTATGAACATCAGGCAGAGTCGCAATTTTTCTCTGAAACCATATCGACAAGGCAGAAATATGAACCTCGAGGGAGGCCAGATGAAGGCCTGAGTCCAGGCCCTGTTGCAGGAAAGCCAAAAGCTTGGCATTACTGAACTTATATGCGTCATAATGGTTAGTCGCACACCAGGCGAAGTAAGAATTCCAGACCCTATAATAATTCCGAGCAGACACCGGTTTTTCGGACCTTCAACATAGTTTGAACGACCGCCTCAGAAAATCCTTTGGCCCTCAGTACGGAAGCTTTGGCCCGTCAAAGCCAGCCGGGCCAAATCCTGGTAGACACAAGGGCCCTGAATGAGGAGGTCTGGGTGCTGTGGAAGTAGAAGAGGACGCTCTATCGAGAGACCAGCCGAAAGTTCCATGGAATTGCCAGTGTGTCCAGGAACGCTGCGTGAGGATCCCTTGTCCTTGCTCCGAAGACCGGAACCTTGTGATTGTGTCGAGACACCATCAGGTCTACATCTGGTAGGCCCCACTTGTCCACTAGGAGCTGAAAGACTTCTAGATGAAGGCTCCACTCTCCGGCATGTACGTCCTGACGACTGAGGAAGTCCGCTTCCCAGTTGAGGACTCCTGGAATGAACACTGCCGATATGGCTGGCAGATAGCGTTCCGCCCAACAAAGGATTTTTGACACTTCCATCATTGCCATGCGGCTTCGAGTGCCGCCTTGATGATTTATGTATGCCTCCATTGTGGCGTTGTCCGACTTTACTTGAACAGGCCTGTTCTGTACTAGAGGCAGGGCTAGTGTCAACGCATTGAACACTGCCTGCAATTCCAGAATGTTTATCGGGAGGAGAGATTCCTCCCTGGTCCACAGACCCTGAAGAGAGTGTTGCTCCAACACCGCTCCCCAGCCCCGCAGACTGGCATCCGTCATCAGAAGGACCCAGTTGGAGATCCAGAAGGGACGACCCCTGCTCAGTTGCTGGTCCTGTAGCCACCAGCTCAGTGACAAGCGGACCTCCAGAGTCAAGGAGATCATGTGAGTCTTGATCCGGTGAGGCAGGCCATCCCACTTGGAGAGTATCAACCGCTGCAGAGGGCGGGAATGAAATTGAGCGTACTCTACCATGTCGAAAGCCAACACCATGAGGCCTAGTACTTGTATCGCCGAGTGTACCGACACACGTGGGCGAGAGAGGTAGCATCTTATCTTGTCCTGAAGTTTCAGGACCTTCTCCGGAGACAAAAACAACCGCTGGTTGTGGGTGTCCAATAGCGCTCCCAGGTGCACCATGCTCTGAGCAGGGACCAGGGAAGATTTCTTCCAGTTGACTAGCCACTCGTGGGCTTGCAGGAATTGGACCGTTAGTTCCAGATGACAGAGGAGAACCTCTGGAGAGTTCACCAGGATCAACAAGTCATCCAGATACGGCAGGATCCTGGTACCCTGACGGCGGAGCAGAGCCGTCATGACCGCCATGATCTTGGTGAAAATTCTTAGAGCTATGGTCAGACTGAAAGGTAAGGCCTGGAATTGAAAATGTAGGTTGCAAATAGCAAACCGCAGGTATTGATGATGCGACACTGCAATAGGTATATGCAGGTAAGCATCCTGTATGTCCAGGGATACCATATAGTCCTTGGGCTCCAAAGCCAGAACAATAGAGCGAAGCGTTTCCATACGGAATTTGAAAACTGTCCCAAATTTGTTCAAAGACTTGAGGATGAGAATGGGTCGGGAGGACCCATTCGGTTTCGGGACTAGGAGCAGCGTGGAATAGTACCCCCTGCCTCTCTGAGCCAGAGGCACCGGCACTATCACTCCTGTATCCAGAAGAGATTGTACCACCAAATGGAGAGTTTTTGCTTTTACCTGATCCGAAGGAATGTTTGTTGAGCAAAATTGGCGAGGGGGATGTATCTTGAATGAGATGGTGTATCCGTGAGTGACGACTTCCCTTACCCAGGCGTCCGATGTGGTCTGTAACCACGCCTGAGCAAACCATAGAAGTCGGCCTCCCACCCTGGGATCCCCCAGGGCGAGGCCCACCCCATCATGCAGCAGGCTTGTCTGTTTTGGAAGCAGGCTGACGGGCAGCCCAGGCACGTTTAGGTTTGGGCTTAGAGGTTTTGGAAGTGCGAGCCTGTTTCGGGTACGCCTGACCCTTTGTTTTACCTGGAGGTCGAAAGGAACAAAAGGAAGTACACTTAGCCTTCGGAGCCGAAGGAGAAGTACTAGGCAGACATGCAATCTTAGCTGATGCCAAGTCAGCAACAATCTTGAGATCTTCCCCAAAAAGAATGTTTCCCTTAAAAGGGATCACCTCCAAGGTCTTTTTAGAGTCCAGTCGGCAGATCTACACACCAGGACTGCAACCAGAGAATCCAGCGAGCCAGAATGGACCTAGTAGACGCATTGGCCTCCAGGACACCTGCATCAGATGCCGCCTCCTGAATATAATGAGAGGCTGTAATAGTATATGAAAGACACTGTCTAGCATTATCAGGAAAATCCGACGGTAGTTCCGCTTCAACTTCCTGAACCCAGGCTTCAATAGTTTTTGCCGCCCAAGAGGCCTATGCACAGCTCCAGCAAGAGTGTAAATTGACTTCAAGCAACCTTCCACACGCTTATCCGTTGGTTCCTTCAGTGAGGTGATGGTAGTGACAGGCAGAGCAGAGGACACCACCAGACACGCGACTTGTGAATCCCCCGGCGAAGGTGTTTCACAATTTTTACTTAACTCTGCAGCGAGAGGATAACAAGCTAGCGTCTTTTTAGACAGGGAAAATTTATTTCCTGGATTTTCCCAGGATTCCTGATGAATGTCAACCAAATGGTCAGAATGAGGTACAACTAATTTAGTAACCTTCTGACATTTAAACTTATCTGGTTTCTTAGAGGTAGCTGGAGGCTCTTCGTCATCATCGATTTGAAGAATCAGCCTGATAGCCTCCAAGAGATCAGGAACATCCACTTGTGTCAGAGATTCCCCATCAGAAGCATCTGCATCAGTGTCTGAAGGGTCAGTGCAAGCGGCATCTTCATCGGACGAGGTATCCGAAACATGTGTGGATTGTAAGATAGTAATGGCCCGTTTAGATGACCCCTTGGTCTTAGGCGGACGAGAGTCAGGATTTTGCTTAGCCAGAGACTGATTTAATTGCTGTAATTGAGAGGACAGTGTATCTGCCCATGGCGGGACAATATGTGGCTGTAATGGCACAGGAGGTCCCATAGGAGGCACAAGTCTAGTTACTAGCGTAGTCAGTAAATTAGAGAAAGCAGCCCAAGGTGGGTCTTGATTAGCTCCCGTTGCTGCAGACTGACCATGGGGTATAGAACCACCAGTACCTGAACCCTCAGTTGCTATGTTTTCCTCCGAGCAATCCATGGCGTCAGCACTGCATGGTGCAGGATCAGCCATGGATCTACCACCCTGTTTAGCAGACATTATATGTAAGCGTAACAGTAACTTAAGGGTGAAATAGTACAAAATAAGCAGACAAATTACCTGACAATAAAATCCCTGTATAGTGTGACTGCAAAGCAGATCACAAACAGAGGATTTAAGAGGTATGTGGTGATTGTAAAACACAGAGAAAAATACCAAGGTAGTATATCCTGTGAAACACTATATTATATGATAACCCTGATGCACTTAGCCCCCCTCAGGCAGAGCCGGCCCTAACCAATATGATGCCCTAGGCAAGATTTTGGCTGGTGCCCCCTAGCACAGACGCTAGTTCCGCCTCTGACCCTGTACCCCTTTCTCAGCACCATCACCCCTCACCCATAGCAATACTCATTTTGGTGCTCCTACCCCCTATATTTTAAATAGGAACAGTGTGCACATTCAGTGCACAGCCCAAAAAGGGGCGTGTTCTTGCTGGGAAGGGGCATGGCACACAATAATACCCCCAGTTGAAATTACGCCACACAGTACTGCAACTTTATTCACGTTATATCATGCAATAGTATCTCTTATTCACGTTACATCACACAGTAGTACCACGTTACTCCTCACAGTAGTGTCCCTTATTCACATTATACCACACCATATTGCCCTTTATTCACATTAGACCACACAGTAGTGCCCTTTCTATACGTTTCGTCACCAAGTACTGTAGTACACCTTATACACATAATGCCGCACATTAGTAATGCATTTCGTATGCAGATAGAGCCGCAGTCACACACAGAATATAGGCATGCTGCATATCATTTTAATCAGCAGAAGCTGATTGTGCCCCTAGGCATTCTAAATGCCCTAGGCATGTGCGTTGTTTGCCTATGCCTAAGGCCGGCTCTGCTCTCAAGGTACAGAATATATGGATGGCAATATGTGTGAGATACACAAAATAGAAATCACACAGCAGCTACTGGCACACAGTTACATATACAATGCAGAAATTATTACCAACAATAAAACTGCACTGGATTAGCAATACTAAGTACAAACTGTACCACTAAGTAAAGCTATATAGGTATATAGATATAACAATGCGCAGTAAAGACTGGATGTATATCACAGGATACTTGTACTAATTATCCCTGTAGTAATGCACTTGTTCTTAACTAACACTGTCTAAAAGACATGTAGAATACTTAAGTGTCCTGTAAATGCACAGCGCTGATGATGCAAGCGGCTTTACAGAGGAGACATTGCACAGCAGTCCCAGAATCAGCGCAGCTGTGTAATGGCGCCCAAACGCTGACAGGGAGTGAGGGAGACAGAGAGATGCAGCTCCAGGGTGGAAACATTTGCAGCAAATGGTGCCTGGGGCTGGGGGAGGGGCTACAAGTCAGAGCCTTGCTGGACCTCACCACCGGGTACTGCGAGGCCTATTAAAGTGGATTATGAGGTAATCTGACCTGTGCCCCTTGCCCTGGTGGTCTAGTGGGGACCCTGTATGGCCACAGTGTCCACGCCAGCGCGCGCGGCCCATCTCCTAGAGATCGCGGCGGATCGTGGTTTTCAGCGGGTCCCGCCTGGGGGACCCTCTTACCTCCTCCCTGTAACGCGGCCAGGTGATCCTGGAGAGCAGCTGCAAGTGTGTGTGCCTGAAGAGAAACCGGAGCCCTCCGCTGTAATTAGCCGGCAAACAGGGCACGGGAGTATACAGCGCCGCTGGGGGAGGTGAGGGAGCCGCAGCATAATATGTCAGAATGACTTATAGCACTTTTAAGTGCTTGTGCTGCAGCACTTGAATTCTTCTGTCTTCTAAAAAAGCTCTTTTCTCCCTGTTCGCTGCCTGCAGGCACCAACTTACAAACTGAGCTCCTGTGCAGGGAGGCGGGGTTATAGAGGAGGCGGCGCTGTGCATCTTGGGAACAGTCAAAGCTTTTAGCCTGTTGGTGCCTCGGATCAAGATCCAACTCTACAACCCCAATGTTATTCCCGGCGGCGGGGGGGCAGTGATGGGGGGCTCCATAGCGGTGCAGGCAAATATGGACGAGATCGTCCATATTGGCCTGCATGCACAAGTGATGCGGCACCAGCGATGAACGAGCGCAGGGCCGCGCATCGTTCATCGTTGCTGCCTCCACACTGAAAGATATGAACGGTGTCTCGTTCATTAATGAACAAGATCGTTCATATCTTTCAGTATTATAGCCAAGTGTGTAGGACCCATAACCCTCCCCTACCCTAACCTTTCATTTTAAGTGCTTAACCGCTTTAGAGCCCTAACCCTAACACCCCTTGGGTGATGCCTAAACTACCATCGCCCCACACCCTAAACTTAACTGTCACCCCCGCAGCCTAACCCTGACCCCACCCCTTTGGTGGTGCCCAACCTTAGCCCCCCTCCCCGCACCCTAACCCTAAGTCCTCCGGGGTTGCCTAAATCTAAATCCCCCATCCCGACGTAGTATACCGACGTAGTACTTACCCGGTCCACTGTCTGTACAATCAAGATTCCAGCGTCGGTGTCCTGTCCCTTCGGGATTCCGGTGTAGGTCTTCAGGTGTCGGCCTTCCGTCGTGTGTCAGCATTCTGGTCGGGTATCTTGTGCACCGTTATCCCAACCATCGGGATATTAACCGCATCCCTTTCAGGGTAGCGCTTTCATCCACATGAGTTTCCAGACCTTTTGCATTGTGTACACCTTTGTTTCCACTCTACTCCACTGCTTTTCCCCCACGGATGTTTGTCTCGTGCCTCCAATGCCAGTCCCTTGTTTTATGTGCCTGAGCTCACGATGCATAGGTCAGAGAGTTCAGGCAGAGAGTTCCCCATAGCGCATAGTCTCAGTATTGTTCGCTACTCCTACTAACCCTATTACTATGAAGCTTTCTACAGCACCAGCCCTACCTGTGTCACATTCTTGGCTGACTCTGAACACATCCAGTAAGGATGACCATCGATGGTCTATAGTAGATGTAGAATAGTTTTTCCAGCGATGGGGGAGAACCAGATGGTTCCCTGCCATCGATGATACACAGCCACTGAATATTTTTATCTCAAGGTGTCCGGACACAGAACTTAGCTCTGCCCCTGACACTCCTGCAAAGCTCCGCCCTGGGCTCTTATTGGCCCACAGCCTAATTGAATTCAATTTAAGGCATGGGTGACCATCGGTGGGTGAAGCCATTGATGGTTCCATTGCAGATGGTTTCACACCATCAATTTTACCCATCGATGGTGAACATTGATGGGTGACCCACCAATGTCCATCCCTAACATCCAGAACAAAGTGATAAGAAGACACGTGGTTCGGAGGGAGCATACTAGGCTGTTGAATTTGACTAAACGATAAATACAATAATTCTTGATACAGTCCTTAGAACAAGGACAAAACTAATTATCAGAGCGAGTCCATTTTTCCTGCTGGCTTGTGCCACAATTTTGAGAGTTCCAATCACGGACCATTTAGTCAGGTCAGCCAGACATCACTGTCGCTGGAAAGAAAGGCTGCCTGACAGCACTCTGACCACTCTGAATCCTGTGCACAAGGGACCATGATCAGCCACAGTGAGTCACTTAGGCTTTGCCACACAACCACAGATGGCCCCCGGAGGCCAATACTTCCATGACCTCTGGGAGTTCCGCCACTGCACACAACATTATGATGCACAGGAGTAGTTTGTTCCTGTACAGTTTCAGACAGCCGCGGCTCCCATGCCTTCATTGGCCACAGCTGCATTGGGACAAAACGTAAGTGATACCTCTCTACTGCAGGGTATCACAAATGTATTCATATTAATTTACTGATTTTAAAGTGCCGTAACCATACATTGGGAATGCAACAAATCATTTTGTCTAATACTGTACACTATTTTTTTGGGGATGTAGTTATGTGACCGGCGGTCTCACATTACCTCCCCGTACATCCCACACCCTCACATGGCGACCCACAGGGACTAGAGCCAAAAATTTTTTTTATCAGTAATAAAGATTTTTTACTTCATTTCAAAAATAAATGTCAAAAATTATGTTAGTAAATGTGGAATTTAGACCCTGAAATACAAAATCGACAAAATATCGACCAAACATTGATCAAAAATTGACCCAGATTGACTTTTAGTAAATATACCCCTAAATCCCATTTAGTAACTATACCCCTAAATCCCACATTTACTAACACATGAATTTTTACATATGATCAAAAATCATCTGTTACTAAATGTGTGATTTAACCAAACATCGACCAAAACCGAGGAAAATCGATCCAAATTGACTTCTAGTAAATATACCCCCACATGTCTGCGTCACCAGTCTAAAAGTTCAGGCTGATTAGACTGCTGATGCATGTTGTTTACTTTGCTCTAGAAAGGAACTGCACGTGCTTAAGCCTGTCATTGTGTTATTGGAGCACCACAGTGCTGTACTACTGTACAGTACTTTGCACAGGAGAGATTGGTACTTTATCATATTCACTACTGTTTTTCTTCTATCATGTGTATCCTGTTATCTTTAATTAAACCTACTCTGGTTTGAACTCAGTGGGTAGGCTAACCTCCTTGCTCACAAATGCTATGCACCTATCAACCTGCAGGCATCTGCCAATAATCCTGACATGTCCTCATATTACCTGGCTTTGATGCAAGTTAACACAACTACATAGTGGTGATTGATGGGACAGGAACATCTAAGTTACTCTGCTTGGCCTTTCGCTGTTTGTGATGGAAGGGGACATAGTAAAACTTCTGACACCCGTTCTCTGGGTACTACAGTGTAGTTAATGTGCTGGCAGAATTGTTTTGCTTGGAATGGTTGGATACTTGTGACATTTCCTTCACAGTCTTTAGAAAGCCTATAACAGGCATGAAATAGATCAGACAAGAAGGAATGTAGCATAGTAATTTGTAAGCGTTCCGTGCATGAATTTTCTCAAAAACCATCAAGCAGATTTGCACATTGAAATGTAAATCCCCACATAAGCTCCACATATGTCTGTAGATTCCCTCCATCTTCCAATAGGATTAGCCACACTATATTTTCTTGTTATTGGAACTTTAGTTAACCTGTTTTCATCTTGTTTTTTTTTAGTCATTCTCTCGATACAAGTAAAACAATAGGAGATGTTAATTTGGCTCTACGAAAGGATCTCGGTGTGACCTGCTACTGTAAGTGGCATACAGGACTGCCATCAGAAATTATGGGGCCCGGGACTGACAAAATAGACAGGGCCCCTCCCTCCCAGAAAAAAAGATTCTGCTGCTCTGCTCCACCCCTATGTGAGGTCATACATTGCGACGTTACATAAAGGTGGAGTGTTGCGGACCTACAGGAACGGCTCAGAGCTGATGCACAGGGAAGGCTTGTTTTAAGAAGTCCTCCTTGTACATCAAACTTTCTGTTGATTCACAGACTGGTGCAGCTCTACCGGTATTGGCAGTAGGAGGAAGAGGTGGGCCCCCCTTTCTGTAAGGGCCCGGGACACCACAGTCTCCCCCCAACACCGATAACTGCCCTGGTGGCATCGCCTGATATTGCCACCTACATAAAATCTTATAGAGTCACTTACTCATATCACTAGTCCCCTCTTGGTTAATGGGAGAGAGAGATGGAAGTGAGCCGATTGGTACTTGAAAGCTGACATTTCTTAAGTGAAGAGTTTCTAGCTATCTGTTTGAGATTGCAGTACAGGGGGGTACTCACGGAGCGATATTCTAAGCAATCTGACTAGATTGCTTAGAATATCGGCATGATCGCTCCGTGTGTAGCCCCCTCGGCGATAGCGATGCGCGTCCCCGCACATCGCTATCGCTGCTGCTAGATTGGCCTGCATGCAGGCCAATCTAGCAGGTCGCTCACTTCACCCGCTGGGTGAAATGAGCGGCCCCCCTGTCTCCCCCCGCACGCTCAGCACAGATCGCGCTGTGCTTAGCGGCAGGAGAGATGTGTGCTGAGCGGTTCGCTCAGCACACATCTCTCCAGCGTCGGCCCGTGGGTACTGGGCTTTACACTGGGTGTATGGGTTAGCCACAAGGCTGCCAAATCCTAAAATATGTTTGTATAAAAATTACTGACAGCTAGCATTTTTACTGACACAGTAGATACTGTTGCAAGATCTGGGAAGAACTGAATTTAACAGTAACATCCGCATTACAATACACAATGTAGCTAAGGGACCATTTACCTAAACAATCACACTTTATGGGTGGAATTCAATTGTTTGAAAAGTCAGTTGGGTGTCTGTTTTTTCCTAATAGGCAGGAAAAAACAGTCACCCAAACGACTTTTCAAACAATTGAATTCCCCCCTATGAACGTGTGTGTGTGTGTGTGTGTGTGTGTGTGTGTGTGTGTGTGTGTGTGTGTGTGTGTGTGTGTGTGTGTGTGTGTGTGTGTGTGTGTGTGTGTGTGTGTGTGTGTGTGTGTGTGTGTGTGTGTGTGTGTGTGTGGTGTTCTGTGAATTCCTAACAGCTGACAACCCCGTATAACCAGCTATATACTCGGTTAGGAGGAAATGTCCATGTTTGCAGACTTTATCTTGCTCTGTAAATTACTTTCTAGATCAGGTTTTTAACAATGTTTTTTAAATAGCACGTCCTGCCTAACTTGTTCAGCTGGTAACATGCAGTTTTGTTACTTTATTAATGGGAAGCATCCATGGTACAGTAGTAGTGCAATTTCCTGCGACAAACCCTCACTGAACCTAGCCTATCTGTCTCACCTGAATAGAGATATCTACTGTAGGAATGCCTCCAAGTCTTAATGTGTTGTATTTCCGGGGAACATGCAGCACCTAGGAGGACACATCTTTACTGTAGCCAACTAATGCGTTTCAGTGCCTGTTCCACCTCTCTAGGGCCCCAAGTATAAGGTACGCACAAATCCAAATTTTAAACGCATTATGGTACTCACGCGCACTACAAAACTGGGAATATTCATCCCACAAACAATGCCACACATCCAGCCTATGTGATGTACTATATACAGTACATACTATATCCATGCTGCATACATCTGGACAGCACGGTGGCATAGTGGTTAGCATTACCGGCTCACAGAGCTGAGGTCATAAATTCAATTCCCAATCATGGCCTGTCTGTGTGGAGTTTGTATGTTCTCACATCGTCCGCGTAGGTGTGCACAGGTTTCTTCCTACATTAAAAAACAGTGCGTTGTAGAGAAGGTAGCACTATATAAGTAGTACTTGGTAGTAATAATATATCCCTATGCTGTATATTTGTTTTTTTCAGCATTGGGGGTATGATAGGAAAAGTATAGTTTCAGTCTTTAAACAGACAGCGAAGGTCGTGGAGTAGTTACCTACCAACATTAGCAATAGGTCAATGGCCACAAGTAAGACACCACACCAAGCCAAGAAAGCATGACTGTTTCTGTTGATGGATCACCCCTTCTTCGGCAAGGCGTGCCTCAGAAAATAATGGCCAAGCAAGAAAGAGAAGGTGATTGGGCAATGGGGACAAGGTGGAGCAGGCCCAATTTGTGTCAAAACAGAGGAATAACCCATACCACCAGGTATGGTCAGAATGGTTCATGTACTACAGCATTTTGTGAAGGTGCAAGCATAGGTCATTGAACGAGCCCAAGAGAGTGATTTTTAGCACCACACCATCATCCAACAAACCACAGTTACGGTATTGTAGAGAACTAGAGCTTCCAGCAGCACTTTGCAGAAAGTTAAGTCCAAACAAAGCAGATGCAAACAGACAGAAAGACGGGGCTAACCTGAACAAAGGAATATTGGCCACACTTATCTTAACACCACTGTTGGCATCTGTCCTTGTAGGATGTAGTTGCCAGCCATACAGCAACTATGCGTTTAACTAAAACTCCTCCTTACTGAGGCCCAGTATCCATAGGAAGGGATGAGATGTGAAGTGTTTCAGTGTCAACAAATGGCTGTGGCAGAGGTTTTCAAACGCAGTTCCCAAGGCACCCCAACAGTCCAGGTTTTAGGTATATTCATGACTCAGCCAGATGGTTAAATCAAATTGGCTGAGGTGCTATTTAAGTCACCTGTGGCCAAGCATGGATATACTTAAAACCTGGACCATTGGGGTGCCTTGAGGACCACATTTGAGAACCTCTGGGCTATGGATTTTTCACTTATGCACCATAATGATTGCAAGCTGGGGATGTTCATCCAATGGCCAGCCCTGAGGAAGGAATCAGCAGCTATGCAAACTACAACAGCAGCTAAATCAGGCCCAGTGTCAGTAATTCCTTCTGGTCTGGGATACGCTTGGACTACAGTATAATAAGGGAGGATTCCGGATGGAACAAAAGTTATGGGAATTCTGCACGGAACACTTAAGGACGAGTCTGAAATACAGTGAAAAAAGGATGGAATGAGTTGAATATTCTGTGGAACAAGGAAAAGTTTGCTCCTCTCCTCCGGGATGTATTATTCAGCCAATTCCCACAAAATGAAATGTAATATTGGTACACGCGGGAAGTAAAGTGAGTCACGTTCCTGTTGCACTCAGCCTCATGTTGACCGAATGAACTGCTCTTAAACTTAGCAAATATATTAGATGCTACTTCCTCAGCTACTGTAGGTGAAAGAATGTTGAACTTCGCCACAGAGTAAGTCAAGGGAGAAATAAAGTACTAATTAAGAAAAGCTGGGGCTTTATGCAAATGATTTTCTTCACTCAAGACAGTCTAATGAATGTGCCTGAAGTCGATTTGTGTGTGTTTTCGCCAAGCTGACAGCTGGCTCGGAGGAAGGTCAGGCAGAATCAGACGTTCACAGAGCATAATCCTTCAGATTGGCAGCTTTGCCCCCTGGTCACTATTTGATTATCTCCCAAATTGCTGTATTTCACAGAGATAATGATTTTTATGGTCACAGATTTGAAGACAACTGCTGTATCCTCAGGGTTGTCGTCGGATGCTGCAGCTCCTTGGGAGAAAATAATATATATATATATATATATATATATATATATATATATATAAAAAAAAAATATATATATAAGTAAAGTTGTCTTTCTCATTTTTACATCTTTCTTACAAGAAAAAAATAAATAAAAAATTTATATATAAAAAAAATTAATTAAAAAAATAAACATATCTTTGTCTGGTCCGTAAAATCATATTATGTTGAATTAGACAAAAAAAAAAAAGGGATAACCCCCTCCCCCATTTATCCACATCTCATAATGGAAATTGGTGATGTGTTAAAAATATATTTATAAAAAAATCTATATTTATTAAGCTATTATTATTATTATTATTATTATTAATGTATTGTTTATTCACCCCAGGTAGTCCCATTGTTCTCTGCGGATTAATTCCCCCCAGGTAGTCCCATTGTTCTCTGTGGATTGGATAATGGGTAAACAGGAGAACACAACCTAGTCTATCAATACCTACCATGACCTAGAGGGAGCGGAGAATATTATGCCATAAACTGTGATTTACATACATCCAGTCTCAGTAGGCTCTCATCCAGCAATAATGCAGTGCTTTACATCAGGCACCTGTCGCTGCTTGCCCTGTGGTGGAATCGGACTCTGTGCTGTGTCCAGGAGGCGACCACACAACAAGGCCGTCTCCTACCTACATGCGGCCTGTAGATTCGTTGTAGATCACCTTTATAAATCCAGATACATTTCTAACCTGTTTAATCAAGTGTGAATGATTTTAATTAGCTGTAGGTCTAATTAAATTCTGCAGCACACATCACTGCATAATGAATGAAAAGCCAACCAGAGCGCTTTGAAATTTCCCCTTTACATCATTAGCATGCCACATTTCCGAAATTGACGTATTTCGCTCTCTCCGAGGCCCACGCTCGTTGCTTATTACTTTGACACTAGTTAATCGTCCAGAAATAGGTTGGGGGGGACCGTCTGCTCGGCACAAAGGAACGGGGGCCGTATGATGCGAGCCGGATACTGACACAAAAAGGGAAAGTGTTTCACAAATCCATTTTTTATTGTAGTCAGGTTGGGCAAATGGGGTTTAACCATCTAGTTGCCAAGGGCATTTGATTGCTTAGAAGCCAGAGCTCAAGTTTTGATTTGTTACTATCTTTGTGAAACTGAAATTAATGTTAGGGCATTTAAAAGAATTGTACATATATTTATTTTTGTGTGTGTGTGTGTGGGGGGGGAGGGGGGTAGATTGGGCTGTATTTTTGTGGTGTTTTAGACTATAGATGTGTTTAACACATAATGAAAGATATACGCTTATGTTGAGTTTGCGCTTTTTTTATTTTTACCACATTACTAATTGAGATACTGGAGACAATTGGTAGTAATATATATATATATATATATATATATATATATATATATATATATATATATATCTGTATATACAGGGTGTTTGGAAAGTCACTGTGCACTTATGTATATTTATTGACGCATGTGTTTCAATATATAATACGTGATGTAAAGACGAATGATAATTATAATCAATGTTGAAAATGACCGCCGTGAACATCAAGACAGGCTTGAATCCTTTTTATCTTTGGTGTGAGGGTGTTATTTTCCATCTTCCATCTGTTGGAAATGACAAGGAATCTTCTGGATGTATCTCAATGTATTGTTTTATGATGTTCATGTGAACATGTGAAATTTTTAGTGATGTGCACCGGAAATTTTTCGGGTTTTGTGTTTTGGTTTTGGATTCGGTTCCGCGGCCGTGTTTTGGATTCGGACGCGTTTTGGCAAAACCTCCCTGAAATTTTTTTATCGGATTCGGGTGTGTTTTGGATTCGGGTGTTTTTTTTACAAAAAAACCCTCAAAAACAGCTTAAATCATAGAATTTGGGGGTCATTTTGATCCCATAGTATTATTAACCTCAATAACCATAATTTACACTCATTTCCAGTCTATTCTGAACACTCCACACCTCACAATATTATTTTTAGTCCTAAAATTTGCACCGAGGTCGCTGGATGACTAAGCTAAGCGACCCAAGTGGCCGACACAAACACCTGGCCCATCTAGGAGTGGCACTGCAGTCTCAGACAGGATGGCACTTTAAAAAAATAGTCCCCAAACAGCACATGATGCTAAGAAAAAAAGAGGCGCAATGAGGTAGCTGTGTGACTAAGCTAAGCGACCCAAGTGGCCGACACAAACACCTGGCCCATCTAGGAGTGGCACTGCAGTGTCAGACAGGGTGACAGATTAAAAAAATTGTCCCCAAACAGCACATGATGCAAAGAAAAAAAGAGGCGCAATGAGGTAGCTGTGTGACTAAGCTAAGCGACCCAAGTGGCCGACACAAACACCTGGCCCATCTAGGAGTGGCACTGCAGTGTCAGACAGGATGGCACTTCAAAAAATAGTCCCCAAACAGCACATGATGCAAAGAAAAATGAAAGAAAAAAGAGGTGAAAGATGGAATTGTCCTTGGGCCCTCCCACCCACCCTTATGTTGTATAAACAGGACATGCACACTTTAACAAACCCATCATTTCAGCGAAAGGGTCTGCCACACAACTGTGACTGAAATGACTGGTTGGTTTGGGCCCCCACCAAAAAAGAAGCAATCAATCTCTCCTTGCACAAACTGGCTCTACAGAGGCAAGATGTCCACCTTCTCCTCATCGTCCGATTCCTCACCCCTTTTACTGTGTACATCCCCCTTCCTCACAGATTATTAATTCGTCCCCACTGGAATCCACCATCTCAGGTCCCTGTGTACTTTCTGGAGGCAATTGCTGGTGAATGTCTCTACGGAGGAATTGATTATAAATCATTTTGATGAACATCATCTTCTCCACATTTTCTGGAAGTAACCTCGTACGCCGATTGCTGACAAGGTGAGCGGCTGCACTAAACACTCTTTCGGAGTACACACTGGAGGGGGGGCAACTTAGGTAAAATAAAGCCAGTTTGTGGAAGGGCCTCCAAATTGCCTCTTTTTCCTGCCAGTATACGTACGGACTGTCTGACGTGCCTACTTGGATGCGGTCACTCATATAATCCTCCACCATTCTTTCAATGGTGACAGAATCAAATGCAGTGACAGTAGACGACATGTCAGTAATCGTTGGCAGGTCCTTCAGTCCGGACCAGATGTCAGCACTCGCTCCAGACTGCCATGCATCACTGCCAGCGGGTGGGCTCGGAATTCTTAGCCTTTTCCTCGCAGCCCCAGTTGCGGGAGAATGTGAAGGAGGAGCTGTTGACGGGTCACGTTCCGCTTGACTTGACAATTTTCTCACCAGCAGGTCTTTGAACCTCTGCAGACTTGTGTCTGCCAGAAAGAGAGATACAACGTAGGTTTTAAATCTAGGATCGAGCACGGTGGCCAAAATGTAGTGCTCTGATTTCAACAGATTGACCACCCGTGAATCCTGGTTAAGCGAATTAAGGGCTCTATCCACAAGTCCCACATGCCTAGCGGAATCGCTCTGTTTTAGCTCCTCCTTCAAACTCTCCAGCTTCTTCTGCAAAAGCCTGATGAGGGGAATGACCTGACTCAGGCTGGCAGTGTCTGAACTGACTTCACGTATGGCAAGTTCAAAGGGTTGCAGAACCTTGCACAACGTTGAAATCATTCTCCACTGCGCTTGAGTCAGGTGCATTCCCCCTCCTTTGCCTATATCGTAGGCAGCTGTATAGGCTTGAATGGCCTTTTGCTGCTCCTCCATCCTCTGAAGCATATAGAGGGTTGAATTCCACCTCGTTACCACCTCTTGCTTCAGATGATGGCAGGGCAGGTTCAGGAGTGTTGCTGGTGCTCCAGTCTTCGGCACGCGGTGGCTGAATGCCGAAAGTGGCCCGCAATTCTTCGGGCCACCGACAGCATCTCTTGCACGCCCCTGTCGTTTTTTAAATAATTCTGCACCACCAAATTCAATGTATGTGCAAAACATGGGACGTGCTGGAATTTTCCCAGATGTAATGCATGCACAATATTGGTGGCGTTCTCCGATGTCACAAATCCCCAGGAGAGTCCAATTGGGGTAAGCCATTCTGCAATGATGTTCCTCAGTTTCTGTAAGAGGTTGTCAGCTGTGTGGCTCTTATGGAAAGCGGTGATACAAAGCGTAGCCTGCCTAGGAACGAGTTGGCGTTTGCGAGATGCTGCTACTGGTGCCGCCGCTGCTGTTCTTGCTGCGGGAGGCAATACATCTACCCAGTGGGCTGTCACAGTCATATAGTCCTGAGTCTGCCCTGCTCCACTTGTCCACATGTCCGTGGTTAAGTGGACATTGGGTACAATTGCATTTTTTAGGACGCTGGTGACTCTTTTTCTGACGTCTGTGTACATTTTCGGTATCGCCTGGCTAGAGAAATGGAACCTAGATGGTATTTGGTACCGGGGACATAGTACCTCAATCAATTCTCTAGTTCCCTGTGAATTAACGGTGGATACCGGAAACACGTTTCTCACCACCCAGGCTGCCAAGGCCTGAGTTATCCGCTTTGCAGCAGGATGACTGCTGTGATATTTCATCTTCCTCGCAAAGGACTGTTGGACAGTCAATTGCTTACTGGAAGTAACAAGTGGTCTTCCGACTTCCCCTCTGGGATGACGATTGACTCCCAGCAGCAACAACAGCAGCGCCAGCAGCAGTAGGCGTTACACTCAAGGATGCATCGGAGGAATCCCAGGCAGGAGAGGACTCGTCAGACTTGACAGTGACTGATGTGATCAAGCTAGTTTTGAAACGTACGTCATCTAGTAACTAGCGGGACGTGGGCGCACATCTATGATGGAGGTGCGGGAATCATACCCGACCCGGCGCCCGACTCCCGCAACGGCTTCCTAGCAACGGAGACTTTGCTCTGCTCTGGACTTAGGTGCACGGAGCACACGGAGGTGCGGGAATCTCACCCGACCCGGCGCCCGTCTCCCGGAGCCTTCTCTGCGTAACCACTGGAGAAATTCCTGACCTATTTAAGGCACATTAGACGCGACATCAATCAGGTACTCAGGGCTGCCCTCTCATCCACTGTATGACATCTGTGGGCCCCCCTGCAATGCACCAATGCAACAGCGGAGGGGGATGCTAAACGTGGACAGCAGAAGCAGCCCGCACTGCTCTTTCCTTTCAGCCCTAGGTGGACGGCTCTTCCCCGCTCTCATTGCCCCCATTCACTGCCCACTGTGGCACATGGGGCAACAGTAGTAAGGGAACCTGTTTCCACACACCCGGGGCTCTTTCCTGTCCTTAAGCTGATGCACATTATCTATGATATTATATTGATGTACTAATATATGCTATTCGTATAGCTATACCTGGTGTGCCGACATATACTCTGAGTTATAAACCAGAGAGGTATTTCAATTTTGAATTAATTGTTTGTTAGCACCTCATGTTCCAGTGAGAAATTTTTTTCCACAGTATCATATGAGAATGAATGTCAAAATGTAGGTCTCACAATCTGAAGGATATGAACTGTAGTCGTGTTACGGAGCAAACTAACTACCATTTTTTCAGCATTAACCAAGTCTTCACCGTCTTCTCCTCTCCTTGTATAGGACAGAGAATAGCCATTTGTGCCTCTATATTTAAGTTCCGGTATTAAACGCACATGGGTCGCAGTGATAAGAGCTGGTCGTGTGTCTGCTAAATCTCCAGATACTACTTGTGCAATTTGTCCTAAAGAAGAAAGTGCGGTTCTTGCATCTGTTCGTGAATCGAACAAAAGTAACAGACAGTACGGAGCAAATTAACGATCATTATTTCTGTATAACCAAGTTTGTATCGGTCTCTCTTTTTCTTCAAAGAGGATAGAAAGCTGTCATTTGTGCCCATACATATGTTTTGGTATTACACGCACATGAGCTGCAGTGGTAAGAGTTGGTAAAATACCTACCATATATATTTTTCTATTCCACTGGCAGCCCTTCTCTGGGGCGCAAATATTTGAGATAACAACGTACATATGTTTTGGTATCACATGCACATGGGTAGCAGTGATAAGAGCTTCTAGACGGGTGTGGTTCGTTTTATCGACAGTGTCTAGGTCGACAATGTTTAGGTCGACCACTATAGGTCGACAGTCACTAGGTCGACATGGATGGAAGGTCGACGGGGTTTCTAGGTCGACATGTGCTAGGTCGACAGGTCTAAAGGTCGACATGAGGATTTTTTTTTGTCGTTTTCTTCGTAAAGTGACCGGGATCCCAAATTAGTGCACCGCGTCCCCTCGCCATGCTTCGGGCATGGTGCCTTCGCTCCGCTACCGCTTCACTCGGCACACTTTACCGTTCCAATCGTAGTCCACATGGATCGTTAAGTATGAACAAATAAAAAAAATAAAAAAAAATGTGAAAAACTCATGTCGACCTTTAGACCTGTCGACCTAGCACATGTCGACCTAGAAACCCTGTCGACCTTCCATCCATGTCGACCTAGTGACTGTCAACCTATAGTGGTCGACCTAAACATTGTCGACCTAGACACTGTCGATCTTCAGACCGGATCCCCTTTTAGACACCTACCATACACTCTTTACTGACAGCCTCTTCTCTTGGACACGAATACTTGAGACAGAATATCCATTATCTGGTCTCTAGTACGTACTGTCTTGTCAGCCATACATTGTTGCAGAATGGTGGACACAATCATGTATCAAATTACATTAGCACCATTACTGCAGTCTTAAACAGTAGACTGGTGTAAAGGGTGATTGTATGTTACAAAACTTTCATATAACTCATTTTGCTCCTCTTCCTCTCTTTTTACTCCTTGGAATAACACAGGAGTTATTACTCTGGCAAGGCACTTATTGGTGGTTCTCACAGAGAAGTTAATCCCTCTAAAGAGGGTTATTAAAGTTATAGTTTTATAGAGATAACTAAAATATATATAGTCTCCGAAAGGGAGCATTACAGTAGCTAACTAGCACTGATAAATTCCATTAATATATCACTTAGCTTATTAAATTATATTAACCCCCTTTTTTTTTTGCCATAAAATTTTTGGACCCTGACATCATTTAAATGTTCCAGTCCCATTGGCAATTCCTTTGTTAATTTTGCACTTTCAGGCTATCAGATGAAATACTATGCCTGATCATAGTGACTCATTTTAAGTTATGAAATAAAAGTTACATTTTAAATATTGAATAATCATTTCAAAAAGAGTGCGCCACACACTAAGCCCTTCTTTTAGTGACAGGCCCACTAGTGGCTTACACTAAATAACCTCTAGAGAATTGCCAGTGACATGGCCTGCAGGACTATTGGCGTTCCTGTCTAAGGAGGAAATTGACACTGAGGGAGTTGGTGGTGTGGTTTGCAGGAGATTGGTTACAAGAGGAAGGGATTTAGTTGGCAGTGGACTGCTTCCGCTGTCACCCAAAGTTTTTGAACTTGTCAATGACTTCTGATGAATGCGCTCCAGGTGACGTATAAGAGAGGATGTTCCTAGGAGGTTAACGTCCTTACCCCTACTTATTACAGCTTGACAAAGGCAACACACGGCTTGACACCAGTTGTCTGCATTTCTGTTCAAATAATTCCACACCGAAGAGGTGATTTTTTTTGTATTTTGACCAGGCATGTCAATGGCCATATTCGTCCCACAGACAACATGTGTCTCCACCGGCTGCCTGACTTAAACAAACCACCTCACCATCAGAATCCTCCTTGTCAATTTCCTCCCCAGCGCCAGCAACACCCATATCCTCATCCTGGTGTACTTCAACAGTGACATCTTCAATTTGACTATCAGGAACTGGACTGCGGGTGCTCCTTCCAGCACTTGCAGGGGGCATGCAAATGGTGGAAGGAGCCACCTCTTCCCGTCCAGTGTTGGGAAGGTCAGGCATTGCAACCGACACAATCGGACTCTCCTTGGGGATTTGTGATTTAGAAGAACGCACAGTTCTTTGCTGTGCTTTGCCATCTTAAGTCTTTTAAGTTTTCTAGCAGGAAGATGAGTGCTTCCATCCTCATGTGAAGCTGACCCACTATTCATGAGGAGCATAGGAGAGGGCCTCAGCCGTTCCTTGCCACTCCGTGTCGTAAATGGCATATTGGCAAGTTTACGCTTCTCCTCACACGATTTTAATTTTGATTTTTGGGTCATTTTACTGAACTTTTGTTTTTTGGATTTTACATGCTCTCTACTATGACATTGGGCATCGGCTTTGGCAGACGACGTTGATGGCATTTCATCATCTTCGCCATGACTAGTGGCAGCAGCTTCAGCATGAGGTGGAAGTGGATCTTGATCTTTCCCTATTTTACCCTCCACATTTTTGTTCTCCATTTTTTAATGTGTGGAATTATATGCCCGTAATATTATTATATAAATAGCAATGGTCTACTACTATATATACTGCGCACAAAAACTTAAATGCACCACAGGTATGGATGGATAGTATACTTGACGACACAGAGGTAGGTAGAGCAGTGGCCTTCTGTACCGTACTGCTATATATTATATACTGGTGGTCAGCAAACTGTGCAAAACTGAAATGCACCACAGGTATGGATGGATAGTATACTTGACGACACAGAGGTAGGTAGAGCAGTGGCCTACTGTACCGTACTGCTATATATTATATACTGGTGGTCAGCAAACTGTGCAAAACTGAAATGCACCACAGGTATGGATGGATAGTATACTTGACGACACAGAGGTAGGTAGAGCAGTGGCCTTCTGTACCATACTGCTATATATTATATACTGGTGGTCAGCAAACTGTGCAAAACTGAAATGCACCACAGGTATGGATGGAGAGTATACTTGACGACACAGAGGTAGGTAGAGCAGTGGCCTATTGTACCGTACTGCTATATATTATATACTGGTGGTCAGCAAACTGTGCAAAACTGAAATGCACCACAGGTATGGATGGATAGTATACTTGACGACACAGAGGTAGGTAGAGCAGTGGCCTTCTTTACCGTACTGCTATATATTATATACTGGTGGTCAGCAAACTGTGCAAAACTGAAATGCACCACAGGTATGGATGGATAGTATACTTGACGACACAGGGGTAGGTAGAGCAGTGGCCTACTGTACCGTACTGCTATATATTATATACTGGTGGTCAGCAAACTGTGCAAAACTGAAATGCACCACAGGTATGGATGGATAGTATACTTGACGACACAGAGGTAGGTAGAGCAGTGGCCTACTGTACCGTACTGCTATATATTATATACTGGTGGTCAGCAAACTGTGCAAAACTGAAATGCACCACAGGTATGGATGGATAGTAAACTTAACGACACAGAGGTAGGTAGAGCAGTGGCCTTCTGTACCGTACTGCTATATATTATATACTGGTGGTCAGCGAACTGTGCAAAACTGAAATGCACCACAGGTATGGATGGAGAGTATACTTGACGACACAGAGGTAGGTAGAGCAGTGGCCTTCTGTACCGTACTGCTATATATTATATACTGGTGGTCAGCAAACTGTGCAAAACTGAAATGCACCACAGGTATGGATGGAGAGTATACTTGACGACACAGAGGTAGGTAGAGCAGTGGCCTACTGTACCGTACTGCTATATATTATATACTGGTGGTCAGCAAACTGTGCAAAACTGAAATGCACCACAGGTATGGATGGATAGTATACTTGACGACACAGAGGTAGGTAGAGCAGTGGCCTACTGTACCGTACTGCTATATATTATATACTGGTGGTCAGCAAACTGTGAAAAACTGAAATGCACCACAGGTATGGATGGATAGTATACTTGACGACACAGAGGTAGGTAGAGCAGTGGCCTTCTTTACCGTACTGCTATATATTATATACTGGTGGTCAGCAAACTGTGCAAAACCGAAATGCCCCACAGGTATGGATGGATAGTATACTTGACGACACAGGGGTAGGTAGAGCAGTGGCCTACTGTACCGTACTGCTATATATTATATACTGGTGGTCAGCAAACTGTGCAAAACTGAAATGCACCACAGGTATGGATGGATAGTATACTTGACGACACAGAGGTAGGTAGAGCAGTGGCCTACTGTACCGTACTGCTATATATTATATACTGGTGGTCAGCAAACTGTGCAAAACTGAAATGCACCACAGGTATGGATGGATAGTATACTTGACGACACAGAGGTAGGTAGAGCAGTGGCCTTCTGTACCGTACTGCTATATATTATATACTGGTGGTCAGCAAACTGTGCAAAACTGAAATGCACCACAGGTATGGATGGAGAATATACTTGACGACACAGAGGTAGGTAGAGCAGTGGCCTACTGTACCGTACTGCTATATATTATATACTGGTGGTCAGCAAACTGTGCAAAACTGAAATGCACCACAGGTATGGATGGAGAGTATACTTGACGACACAGAGGTAGGTAGAGCAGTGGCCTACTGTACCGTACTGCTATATATTATATACTGGTGGTCAGCAAACTGTGAAAAACTGAAATGCACCACAGGTATGGATGGATAGTATACTTGACGACACAGAGGTAGGTAGAGCAGTGGCCTTCTTTACCGTACTGCTATATATTATATACTGGTGGTCAGCAAACTGTGCAAAACCGAAATGCACCACAGGTATGGATGGATAGTATACTTGACGACACAGGGGTAGGTAGAGCCGTGGCCTACTGTACCGTACTGCTATATATTATATACTGGTGGTCAGCAAACTGTGCAAAACTGAAATGCACCACAGGTATGGATGGAGAATATACTTGACGACACAGAGGTAGGTAGAGCAGTGGCCTTCTGTACCATACTGCTATATATTATATACTGGTGGTCAGCAAACTGTGCAAAACTGAAATGCACCACAGGTATGGATGGAGAGTATACTTGACGACACAGAGGTAGGTAGAGCAGTGGCCTACTGTACCGTACTGCTATATATTATATACTGGTGGTCAGCAAACTATGCAAAACTGAAATGCACCACAGGTATGGATGGATAGTATACTTGACGACACAGAGGTAGGTAGAGCAGTGGCCTACTGTACTGTACTGCTATATATTATATACTGGTGGTCAGCAAACTGTGCAAAACTGAAATGCACCACAGGTATGGATGGATAGTATACTTGACGACACAGAGGTAGGTAGAGCAGTGGCCTTCTTTACCGTACTGCTATATATTATATACTGGTGGTCAGAAAACTGTGCAAAACTGAAATGCACCACAGGTATGGATGGATAGTATACTTGACGACACAGAGGCAGGTAGAGCAGTGGCCTACTGTACCGTACTGCTATATATTATATACTGGTGGTCAGCAAACTGTGCAAAACTGAAATGCACCATAGGTATGGATGGGATAGTATATTTAACAACACAGAGGTAGAGCAGTGGATTACTGTACCATACTGCTATATATATAGTTATACTGGTGATCAGCAAAATTCTGCACTGTCCTCCTACTATGTACTGCAATGCAGCACAGATATGGAGCGTTTTTTAGGCAGAGAACATATAATACTGGTGGTCACTGGTCAGCAAAACGCTGCACTGTCCTCCTACTATATAATACTGCTGGTCCCCAGTCCCCACAATAAAGCAATTAGCACACTGAGCACAGATATTTGCAGTACACTGAGCACAGATATGGAGCATTTTTCAGGCAGAGAACGTAAATATTTGCACTTGCAGCACACTGAGCACAGATATTTGCAGCACACTGAGCACAGATATTTGCAGCACACTGAGCACAGATATTTGCAGCACATTGAACATAGAAACTGAGAGGACGCCAGCCACGTCCTCTCACGATCATCTCCAATGCACGAGTGAAAAATGGCGGCGACGCGCGGCTCCTTATATAGAATACGAATCTCGCGAGAATCCGACCGCGGGATGATGACGTTCGGGCGCGCTCGGGTTAACCGAGCAAGGCGGGAGGATCCGAGTTGCTCGGACCCGTGCAAATTTTATGTACATTTTAATAAAAGTAATTGGTATCATGTCTAATTAGGCCTTTGGCCATTTTTTGGGGGGTGTATCTTTGGTGTGAGGGTATATTTACAGGTGATTCTGTGTGTAGAAACCCACACTTTGGAGGAATGTTCATTGAACATATATGAAAATCAGGAAGTACTGAATACAAGTATACAATGCGGCTTTACTGAGCGCAATTGGTCTCTATCTGTGTATATATATATATATATATATACAAACAGAAAGTTCAGCACTCACCAAAGCAAGCTCACTTATTTTCACAACATCAATAAATTGGCCAATGCACGGAAGCCTGCAAACCGCTCGCCACGGTACCCCATCTTCATGCAGGTCCTACACTACCACAGAGTCTCAAAAATTAAAACCTAGCAACTGTATCACACATAATATAACTGCAAAAATGCCTACTTGGTTTAATGTGTATCTGCCAAATACTCCATGGCTTATAAAGGTACACTAGTCACCTGACACTGGCTGATAAATTTCTGTTTGTATATTTTTAAGTAGGTGGCCATGGGCCACATGCACTCCACCCTATGAGTGGTGAGTGCAGACACTGCACCCCGCTTCTGGGGTGGTGAGTGCTGTGGTTTTATATTTGTTGGTATATATATATATATATATATATATATATATAATTTCAAATGTTAATCTATGTTAACCAGACTAGAGATATCAAAAATTGATTTAGCTTTTCAGAGTCCTCTAAATACCTCCCAGCCTGCAGCCAGACTGTGTATAGTGAATGCTGATTGGTGAATGGCTGAAGCCTGTGGCGTAAGTTTGTCCCAGTTGCCCGGAGGCAAGAAAAATATTGGTGCCCACCTTATAAATATATATATATATATATATATTTATATATAGCGCAACACAATTTTTGAGAGGCACTCCTCGGCTTTGTAAATAATTTCCACAGCTACAACTGCATGCTTTCAACGTTTCAGGTGCACTTTATTAGCACCTTTCGTCAGTATATATACATATATATTCATTTGCTCCTACATAGCAAGCCTGCAGATTCTAACTACATGAAGCTACTACAAAACCATTGCAACTAGGCAGATCTATGTAGGGGTCCAGCCACACCCTACATAGATCTGCTCAGTCACTCACAATGCTGATCATTTCTCTGACAATTAATTTGCAAGTGTCATACCCAGGATTAGAACCCACAACCTATTACACTGGTAGCATGCACCTTATTGATGGAGATATCTGCTATTGCATAGGAAGTATGAGAATTCTAACTATATGAAGTTACTTGTAATTGTCACAGAAATAACTTCATATAGTTAGAATTCTCATGCTTCTTTTATAGGAGCAAATAGCTTCATCAGTAAGATGTCTGCTTCCTGTGTATCTATAATAAAGAGGGTGTGATTTGTAAGGTGCAGTGACTAGTGGGGAAGTCAGCTACAGAAGAGATACCGGCTGCTGTCAATTAACTTAATTGATTAATGTAGCTGAACACATGGAACAGGAGGATTGGTGCCCCCCTTCAAAGCAGGAGCCCTGCGGCAGCTGACTCCGTTACCTCCCAGATTTCTGCCTCTGGCTGAAGCTATCCACCAATTGGAGTGCTGACAGTCACTCACGACGGATGGCACAGGAATGCAGGAAGGGCATGTTCTGATTTTTTTTAATCAGTTCCCGTGAATGGTTGGGAATGGGCCCCAGTGTATTGCTTTACCCAGCACCTACAATACTGTTAATATGGCCCTGTTTGTGTAACAAGTGGGTAAGCTTTGGGGCTGATTTTGAAATGGAAGTAAAGCAAAATAAAGTAACTTTGCAACTGGGTAATACCATGTAGCACTGCAGGTGGGACAGATGTAAAACGTGCAGAGAGATTTAGATTTGGAAGAGGGGTGTCCAAACTCCAATCTAAACTGCAGTGTAACAATAAAGCTGTCCAGCATGTGTGGGTTACATGCAAAAGCAGTTAGTATTTACCCTACATGCAAAACCAATAAATGTATTTGCACCCCTTGCAAGGCAACATGGTTTGACCCAGGTACAAAGTTAATATCTCGTTTTGCTTTACTTCCAACTCAGAATCAGACCATTTAAGCACAATTGCTTGCACCATATAAAGTATGTACTGTATAGTGCACACTTTAACACTGGTATGATTAAGATGTAAGGCTGCTTGTATTACACGTACATCACATGTGCAGATTTGTTTTATAGACAAATATTCCTAAACATACAGTTTATGTCAATTCCTGCAGATTTTTATGTTCGCAACTTTTAAGCTTTAAAATGTTTGTTTGTTTTTCTACCATGTTCCCATTTCCTCTTAAAAATAAAATAAAAAAACAGCAACGTGGATCCATCCATCAATATTTCTTTCGCCTATAAAGTGGCTTTTTTTTGTTTTTGACCTACAGACGCCATGACCCGACTGCTAACTCCACCAACTGGTGTTGATTTGAGGTCATAACCTTACACAGGCAGGCTGCCATTATACCGCCCATTCCACAGCGCTGCTCTGCCACCAGGGTATATTTGCTATTCAGCAGTTGAAGTTAAATAGACTCTAACCACAACTCTCTTTGACTGTGTTATTAATAGTCTCAGTGGGCTATTCACAGCCCTTCTTTTGACTCTTGTAAGCTTCATTTAATATATTAATTTCACACGTGTGCTTGTAGCTGTTTTAAAAGAGTTATAGAGAATCCTAATTCATAATACATTCTTGGACAGGCTTTTATTCAACAAAAATCAGGTCCAAATGCAGGATTGGTAGAGGGGCTTTTCCAAATACTTGATTTTAGCGTGAGTGAAGAGGGCATAACAAGCACTCAAGAAGCTATAGCCCGCCTCAGTGCAGTGTATGTAATCCTTAAACTATATATATATCAGTAGGACCAGCCCGTCTGGGATTATTATTATTTTTTACTGGGTATGGGCACCGTTTTACCGTCCAATTCTTCTCTGATCAAGTCAGAGGGCCCCTTAAAAAATTCAGTTGTTTATTTATCGCATATAGGGGTGCAAAGACGGCGGTTTCCGACAGGTTTAGGTCGGAAGGGGTTCCGACCTATTCAATGCCGGGCCATTTTTTCCAACAAGTTGTGGATCGTCGGATTAGCCCGCGGCCACATCCGACAGATTTTGGCTCTGGTTCCGACAATGTCAATCTGACTTTTTTAAAGTCAGATTGACATTGTCGGAAACGGGGAGATGAGACGGGGGAGCGTGGACGGAGCAGGGACAGATGCCGGAGACAGCGCGGAGTGGGGACGGACGCCGGGGACCGGATGAGTAGTGGAGCAGGGACAGGGCAGCGTGGACGGGTGAGGAGCGTGGACGGGGGACCGGCAGTTAGGATGGATTGGCAGGGACCGGCAGTCAGAATGGAGGGGCGGGGACAGGCTGTCACGATGGAGCGGCAGGGAGCAGCTGTCGGGACCAAGGGCCGTGGACGGGTGAGCAGCGGGGAGCGGCCAAATCCGACAGTTGGATTTGGCCAGCTCATTGAATACTGGCCTGTTGGATCCTTTCCGCCGGAAAGGATCCGACAGGTATTGAAAACACCCCATAATTGCATTTCCCCCGGCAATTTAGGCGGGCGGTATGCAATTATTTAAGCGCCCATTATTTTATCATACTGATTGCATTTAGAAGTGCCGGGTTTAACAGCATAAAATGGTTAAACACGACTAAGGTACTGGGCGAAATGTGAAAAGTGCCGTTTGGTAGCCCAAACGGGTCACTTCTTGTACATTTCTGCGCGCCACCTCAGGAAACTGCGAGCAGATATTATGTCAGCGGCCCATAGGAAATAATTGAATCACTGCGGGTGGGCAGGAACGGGTGCGGGGGAGCGCAGCAACAATTTAATCGCCCACTTAGGGGACAGAGAGAGTCTAAAAAGTGAACTTTTTGTATCAATCTTATTTATATCATATAACTAGCATAATTGGCCAGGAAAAAGAAAAGAGTCTTTCTCGCTCAAAATGTGCATCTTATTTGCATAAATAAAATAACTAGGAGCAACAAAACTACCTTGATAGCTTGCAGCGATCAATCTAATGTGCGGCATTTGTACATTTGCAACTTTGTAACACTAATTCCTGTGAGTGGATTTACGTTGCATCAGTGATGCTCATAAGATCCACAATTTAAAGGAAAATAAGGTATAGTACTCCTCTCTGCATACAGACTATTGGTGTATGAGTACACATCGATAACCAGGTGGAGACAGAACTGAGGTTTCTAGGCACACATTCTCCCACCTCATGTTAAGACACCTGTATTTTTTTGCTGGCAGCTGCTCTCTGGTCTGGTGTGCAGTATAAATGCTTAGATCCACAGCATCAGCAGACTTGGTAGAAGAAGCTGCTTCCACTGCTTCCACTATGCAAATCTCGATGAGCTCCATCATCTGGCAAACCAATCAGAATTTGGACCACAACACAATGTCATTTGTGAACAATAAAGTATAAATCTAACTACTCTATAAAACAGGAGAATCTAAGGGATAGACACTGGGCAATGATAACAGACATCATATTTGAAAAGTGTTATACTTTGTTAGCCAATTGCTAATTTAATAGACAATAGCAGTAGGTGTGGAAGACAAGGTACGAGGGCTGATTGAAAAGTAGTAAGACTGTTCTGTATGCGGACGTGGCAACGCTATGCTGGTTATTGTGAAGCTGATACATTAATGTGTCTGAACCTGCGTTTGGACTACCGCAGAGCCTAATTCAGAGCTGATCGTAGCAGCAAATTTGTTAGTAGATGGGCAAAACCATGTGCACTGCAGGGAAGGCAGATATAACGTGCAGGGAGAGTTACATTTGGGTGGGTTATATTGTTTCTGTGCAGGGTAAATACTGGCTGCTTTATTTTTACACTGCAATTTAGATTTCAGTTTGAACACACCTCACCCAAATCTAACTCTCTCTGCACATGTTATATCTGCCTCCCCTGCTGTGCACATGGGGGGTAATTCCAAGTTGATCGCAGCAGGATTTTTGATAGCTATTGGGCAAAACCATGTGCACTGCAGGGGAGGCAGATATAACATGTGTAGAGAGAGTAAGATTTGGGTGGGTTATTTTGTTTCTGTGCAGGGTAAATACTGGCTGCTTTATTTTTACACTGCAAATTAGATTGCAGATTGAACACACCCCACCCAAATCTAACTCTCTCTGCACATGTTATATCTGCCTCCCCTGCAGTGCACATGGTTTTGCCCAAATGCTAACAAAAATCCTGCTGCGATCAACTTGGAATTACCCCCATGGTTTTGCCCATCTGCTAACAAATTTCCTGCTGCGATCAGGTCTGAATTAGGCCCGTAGTCTTCTCTGTTTGGCCACAGTGGGTGGAAGATCTTCGTACGTTTGGCCATGGCGGATGAGGAAGGCGTGTCTGTGAGATTATGTCAGAGATGTGTGATTAATTTTTGTGTTAAACTTGGAAAAAGCGGAAACGAAACTCAAGAAATGTTACGGGAAGCAGTGCCGTAACTAGGCATTTTAGCGCTGTGTGCAAGAAACGACATTGGCGCCCCCCCCATGCAAGATAGGGGCAGTGCGCGTCATAGGCGCGCAAAAAAATATATAGGGGCGTGGCTTCATGGGGAAGGGGCATGGCCACAAAGTAATAGCAATTCATACTACGGTGCACAGTAGTCTCCATTATTCAAATTACGCTGCACAGTAGCGCCACTACATCAGGTAGAGCCCCTTTTATACATTACAGCAGACAGCGTCCCCTTTTTTACACATTACAGCAGACAGTCCCCCTTTTTACACATTACGGCAGACAGCGTCCCCTTTTTACACATTACGGCAGACAGCGTCCCCTTTTTTACACATTACGGCAGACAGCGTCCCCCTTTTTACACATTACGGCAGACAGCGTCCCCTTTTTACACATTATGGCAGACAGCGTCCCCATTTTTACACAGTACAGCAGACAGCGTCCGCCTTTTTACACATTATGGCAGACAGCGTCCCCATTTTTACACATTGCGCCAGCCAGGCCCCCTTTTTACACATTACAGCAGACAGTCCCCCTTTTTACACATTACAGCAGACAGTCCCCCTTTTTACACATTGCGGCAGCCAGTCCCCCTTTTTACACATTACGGCAGCCAGTCCCCTTTTTTACACATTGCGGCAGCCAGGCCCCCTTTTTACTAGTGATGAGCAGGTTTGGTTTCTCAGAAACCGAACCCCCCCGAACTTCACCTTGTTTACACGGGTCCGAGGCAGGTTCGAACCTTCCCGCCTTGCTCGGCTAACCCGAGCGCGCCCGAACGTCATCATCCCGCTGTCGGATTCTCGCGAGATTCGGATTCTATATAAGCAGCCGCGCGTCGCCGCCATTTTCACTCGTGCATTGGAGATGATAGGGAGAGGACGTGGCTGGCGTCCTCTCCGTTTATTGTAGAAGACAGTTGATTGGTTGTTTATTGCTTAATTGTGGGGAGGATTGGGGAGCAGCTGTTAGGAGTACAGTGCAGAGTTTTGCTGATAAGTGACCACCAGTTTTATCCGTTCTCTGCCTGAAAAAAACGCTCCATACCATATCTGTGCTCAGTGTGCTGCATAATATATCTGTGCTGAGTGCTCACACTGCTTAATTGTGGGGACTGGGGAGCAGCTATAGCAGGAGTACAGTGCAGAGTTTTGCTGACAGTGACCACCAGTATACGTTGTCTGCCTGAAAAACACTCCATATCTGTGCTCAGTGTGCTGCTTTATTGTGGGGACTGGGGTCCACCAGTATAATTAATATTATATAGGAGGAGTACAGTGCAGAGTGCACTGCTGTACCTACCTCTGTGTCGTCATCCATTAAGTATACTATCCATCTCCATTCTATACCTGTGGTGCATTTTAGTTTTGCCGTTTGCTGACAGTGTCCACCAGTATACTATATATAGCAGTACGGTAGGCCACTGCTGTACCTACCTCTGTGTTGTCACTCGTCATCCATTAAGTATACTATCCATCTACATTCTATACCTGTGGTGCATTTTAGTTTTGCCGTTTGCTGACAGTGTCCACCAGTATACTATATATAGCAGTACGGTAGGCCACTGCTGTACCTACCTCTGTGTCGTCACTCGTCATCCATTAAGTATACTATCCATCTACATTCTATACCTGTGGTGCATTTTAGTTTTGCAGTTTGCTGACAGTGTCCACCAGTATACTATATATAGCAGTACGGTAGGCCACTGCTGTGTACCTACCTCTGTGTCGTCACTCGTCATCCATTAAGTATACTATCCATCTACATTCTATACCTGTGGTGCATTTTAGTTTTGCAGTTTGCTGACAGTGTCCACCAGTATACTATATATAGCAGTACGGTAGGCCACTGCTGTACCTACCTCTGTGTCGTCACTCGTCATCCATTAAGTATACTATCCATCTACATTCTATACCTGTGGTGCATTTTAGTTTTGCAGTTTGCTGACAGTGTCCACCAGTATACTATATATAGCAGTACGGTAGGCCACTGCTGTACCTACCTCTGTGTCGTCACTCGTCATCCATTAAGTATACTATCCATCTACATTCTATACCTGTGGTGCATTTTAGTTTTGCAGTTTGCTGACAGTGTCCATCAGTATACTATATATAGCAGTACGGTAGGCCACTGCTGTGTACCTATCTCTGTGTCCTCACTCGTCATCCATTAAGTATACTATCCATCTACATTCTATACCTGTGGTGCATTTTAGTTTTGCATTTTGCTGACAGTGTCCACCAGTATACTATATATAGCAGTACGGTAGGTCACTGCTGTACCTACCTCTGTGTCGTCACTCGTCATCCATTAAGTATACTATCCATCTACATTCTATACCTGTGGTGCATTTTAGTTTTGCAGTTTGCTGACAGTGTCTACCAGTATACTATATACAGCAGTACGGTAGGCCACTGCTGTACCTACCTCTGTGTCATCACTCGTCATCCATTAAGTATACTATCCATCTACATTCTATACCTGTGGTGCATTTTAGTTTTGCAGTTTGCTGACAGTGTCCACCAGTATACTATATATAGCAGTACGGTAGGCCACTGCTGTGTACCTACCTCTGTGTCGTCACTCGTCATCCATTAAGTATACTATCCATCTACATTCTATACCTGTGGTGCATTTTAGTTTTGCAGTTTGCTGACAGTGTCCACCAGTATACTATATATAGCAGTACGGTAGGCCACTGCTGTGTACCTACCTCTGTGTCGTCACTCGTCATCCATTAAGTATACTATCCATCTACATTCTATACCTGTGGTGCATTTTAGTTTTGCAGTTTGCTGACAGTGTCCACCAGTATACTATATATAGCAGTACGGTAGGCCACTGCTGTACCTACCTCTGTGTCGTCACTCGTCATCCATTAAGTATACTATCCATCTACATTCTATACCTGTGGTGCATTTTAGTTTTGCAGTTTGCTGACAGTGTCCACCAGTATACTATATATAGCAGTACGGTAGGCCACTGCTGTACCTACCTCTGTGTCGTCACTCGTCATCCATTAAGTATACTATCCATCTACATTCTATACCTGTGGTGCATTTTAGTTTTGCAGTTTGCTGACAGTGTCCACCAGTATACTATATATAGCAGTATGGTAGGCCACTGCTGTGTACCTACCTCTGTGTCGTCACTCGTCATCCATTAAGTATACTATCCATCTACATTCTATACCTGTGGTGCATTTTAGTTTTGCAGTTTGCTGACAGTGTCCACCAGTATACTATATATAGCAGTACGGTAGGCCACTGCTGTACCTACCTCTGTGTCGTCATTCGTCATCCATTAAGTATACTATCCATCTACATTCTATACCTGTGGTGCATTTTAGTTTTGCAGTTTGCTGACAGTGTCCACCAGTATACTATATATAGCAGTACGGTAGGCCACTGCTGTACCTACCTCTGTGTCGTCACTCGTCATCCATTAAGTATACTATCCATCTACATTCTATACCTGTGGTGCATTTTAGTTTTGCTGTTTGCTGACAGTGTCCACCAGTATACTATATATAGCAGTACGGTAGGCCACTGCTGTACCTACCTCTGTGTCGTCACTCATCATCCATTAAGTATACTATCCATCTACATTCTATACCTGTGGTGCATTTTAGTTTTGCAGTTTTCTGACAGTGTCCACCAGTATACTATATATAGCAGTACGGTAGGCCACTGCTGTACCTACCTCTGTGTCGTCACTCGTCATCCATTAAGTATACTATCCATCTACATTCTATACCTGTGGTGCATTTTAGTTTTGCAGTTTACTGACAGTGTCCACCAGTATACTATATATTGCAGTACGGTAGGCCACTGCTGTACCTACCTCTGTGTCGTCACTCGTCATCCATTAAGTATTCTATCCATCTACATTCTATACCTGTGGTGCATTTTAGTTTTGCGCAGTAAATATAGTAGTAGGCCATTGCTATTGATACTGGCATATAATTCCACACATTAAAAAATGGAGAACAAAAATGTGGAGGTTAAAATAGGGAAAGATCAAGATCCACTTCCACCTCGTGCTGAAGCTGCTGCCGCTAGTCATGGCCGAGACGATGAAATGCCATCAACGTCGTCTGCCAAGGCCGATGCCCAATGTCATAGTAGAGAGCATGTAAAATCCAAAACACAAAAGTTCAGTAAAATGACCCAAAAATCTAAATTAAAAGCGTCTGAGGAGAAGCGTAAACTTGCCAATATGCTATTTACGACACGGAGTGGCAATGAACGGCTGGTTAATGGCTAGTGGTTCAGCTTCACATGAGGATGGAAGCACTCATCCTCTCGCTGGAAAAAAGAAAAGACTTAAGCTGGCAAAAGCACAGCAAAGAACTGTGCGTTCTTCTAAATCACAAATCCCCAAGGAGAGTCCAATTGTGTCGGTTGCGATGCCTGACCTTCCCAACACTGGACGGGAAGAGCTTGCGCCTTCCACCATTTGCACGCCCCCTGCAAGTGCTGGAAGGAGCACCCGCAGTCCAGTTCCTGATAGTCAACTTGAAGATGTCACTGTTGAAGTACACCAGGATGAGGATATGGGTGTTGCTGGCGCTGGGGAGGAAATTGACAAGGAGGATTCTGATGGTGAGGTGGTTTGTTTAAGTCAGGCACCCGGGGAGACACCTGTTGTCCGTGGGAGGAATATGGCTATTGACATGCCTGGTCAAAATACAAAAAAAATCAGCTCTTCGGTGTGGAATTATTTCAACACAAATGCGGACAACAGGTGTCAAGCCGTGTGATGCCTTTGTCAAGCTGTAATAAGTAGGGGTAAGGACGTTAACCACCTCAGAACATCCTCCCTTATACGTCATCTGCAGTGCATTCATCATAAGTCAGTGACAAGTTCAAAAACTTTGGGTAACAGCGGAAGCAGTCCACTGACCACTAAATCCCTTCCTCTTGTAACCAAGCTCCTGCAAACCACACCACCAACTCCCTCAGTGTCAATTTCCTCCTTACCCAGGAAAGCCAATAGTCCTGCAGGCCATGTCACTGTCAAGTCTGACAAATCCTCTCCTGCCTGGGATTCCTCCGATGCATCCTTGAGTGTAACGCCTACTGCTGCTGGCGCTGCTGTTGTTGCTGCTGGGAGTCGATCGTCATCCCAGAGGGGAAGTCGGAAGACCACTTGTACTACTTCCAGTAAGCAATTGACTGTCCAACAATCCTTTGCGAGGAAGATGAAATATCACAGCAGTCATCCTGCTGCAAAGCAGATAACTCAGGCCTTGGCAGCCTGGGCGGTAAGAAACGTGGTTCCGGTATCTATCGTTAATTCAGAGGCAACTATAGACTTGATTGAGGTACTGTGTCCCCGGTACCAAATACCATCTAGGTTCCATTTCTCTAGGCATGCGATACCGAAAATGTACACAGACCTCAGAAAAAGACTCACCAGTGTCCTAAAAAATGCAGTTGTACCCAATGTCCACTTAACCACGGACATGTGGACAAGTGGAGCAGGGCAGACTCAGGACTATATGACTGTGACAGCCCACTGGGTAGATGTATTGCCTCCCGCAGCAAGAACAGCAGCGGCGGCACCAGTAGCAGCATCTCGCAAACGCCAACTCATTCCTAGGCAGGCTACGCTTTGTATCACCGCTTTCCAGAATAGGCACACAGCTGACAACCTCTTACGGCAACTGAGGAAGATCATCGCAGAATGGCTTACCCCAATTGGACTCTCCTGGGGATTTGTGACATCGGACAACACCAGCAATATTGGCCCTCATTCCGAGTTGTTCGCTCGCAAGGCGATTTTAGCAGTATTGCACACGCTAAGCCGCCGCCTACTGGGAGTGAATCTTAGCATATTAAAATTGCGAACGAAAGATTCGCAATATTGCGATTACACATCTCGTAGCAGTTTCAGAGTAGCTTCAGACTTACTCGGCATCTGCGATCAGTTCAGTGCTTATCGTTCCTGGTTTGACGTCACAAACACACCCAGCGTTCGCCCAGACACTCCTCCGTTTCTCCAGCCACTCCCGCGTTTTTTCCGGAAACGGTAGCGTTTTTTCCCACACGCCCATAAAACGGCCTGTTTCCGCCCAGTAACACCCATTTCCTGTCAATCACACTACGATCGCCTGAGCGAAGAAAAAGCCGTGAGTAAAAATCCAAACTTCATAGCAAATTTACTTGGCGCAGTCGCAGTGCGGACATTGCGCATGCGCACTAAGCTGAAAAACGCTGCGATGCGAAGAAATTTTCTGAGCGAACGACTCGGAATGACCTCCATTGTGCGTGCATTACATCTGGGCAAATTCCATCACGTCCCATGTTTTGCACATACCTTGAATTTGGTGGTGCAGAATTATTTAAAAAACGACAGGGGCGTGCAAGAGATGCTGTCGGTGGCCCGAAGAATTGCGGGCCACTTTCAGCATTCAGGCACCGCGTACAGAAGACTGGAGCAACACTAAACATTCCTGAACCTGCCCTGCCATCATCTGAAGCAAGAGGTGGTAACGAGGTGGAATTCAACCCTCTATATGCTTCAGAGGATGGAGGAGCAGCAAAAGGCCATTCAAGCCTATACATCTGGCCACGATATAGGCAAAGGAGGTGGAATGCACCTGACTCAAGCGCAGTGGAGAATGATTTCAACGTTGTGCAAGGTTCTGCAACCCTTTGAACTTGCAACACGTGAAGTCAGTTCAGACACTGCCAGCCTGAGTCAGGTCATTTCCCTCATCAGGCTTTTGCAGAAGAAGCTGGAGACATTGAAGGAGGAGCTAAAACAGAGCGATTCCGCTAGGCATGTGGGACTTGTGGATGGAGCCCTTAATTCGCTTAACCAGGATTCACGGGTGGTCAATCTGTTGAAATCAGAGCACTACATTTTGGCAACCGTGCTCGATCCTAGATTTAAAACCTACGTTGTATCTCTCTTTCCGGCAGACACAAGTCTGCAGAGGTTCAAAGACCTGCTGGTGAGAAAATTGTCAAGTCAAGCGGAACGTGACCCGTCACCATCTCCTTCTTCACATTCTCCCGCAACTGGGGGTGCGAGGAAAAGGCTAAGAATTCCGAGCCCACCCACTGGCGGTGATGCAGGGCAGTCTGGAGCGAGTGCTGACATCTGGTCCGGACTGAAGGATCTGCCAACGATTACTGACATGTCGTCTACTGTCACTGCATATGATTCTGTCACCATTGAAAGAATGGTGGAGGATTATATAAGTGACCGCATCCAAGTAGGCACGTCAGACAGTCCGTACGTATACTGGCAGGAAAAAGAGACAATTTGGAGGCCCTTGCACAAACTGGCTTTATTCTACCTAAGTTGCCCTCCCTCCAGTGTGTACTCCGAAAGAGTGTTTAGTGCAGCTGCTCACCTTGTCAGCAATCGGCGTACGAGGTTACTTCCAGAAAATGTGGAGAAGATGATGTTCATTAAAATGATTTATAATCAATTCCTCCGTGGAGACATTCACCAGCAGCAATTGCCTCCAGAAAGTACACGGGGACCTGAGATGGTGGATTCCAGTGGGGACGAATTAATAATCTGTGAGAAGGGGGATGTACACAGTGAAAGGGGTGAGGAATCAGAGGATGATGATGAGGATGACATCTTGCCTCTGTAGAGCCAGTTTGTGAAAGGAGAGATTGATTGCTTCTTTTTTGGTGGGGGCCCAAACCAACCAGTCATTTCAGTCACAGTCGTGTGGCAGACCCTGTCACTGAAATGATGGGTTCGTTAAAGTGTGCATGTCCTGTTTATACAACATAAGGGTGGGTGGGAGGGCCCAAGGACAATTCCATCTTGCACCTCTTTTTTCTTTCATTTTTCTTTGCATCATGTGCTGTTTGGGGACTATTTTTTTGAAGTGCCATCCTGCCTGACACTGCAGTGCCACTCCTAGATGGGCCAGGTGTTTGTGTCGGCCACTTGTGTCGCTTAGCTTAGTCACACAGCGACCTTGGTGCGCCTCTTTTTTTCTTTGCATCATGTTCTGTTTGGGGACAATTTTTTTGAAGGGCCATCCTGCCTGACACTGCAGTGCCACTCCTAGATGGGCCAGGTGTTTGTGTCGGCCACTTGTGTCGCTTAGCTTAGTCACACAGCGACCTTGGTGCGCCTCTTTTTTTCTTTGCATCATGTGCTGTTTGGGGACAATTTTTTTGAAGGGCCATCCTGCCTGACACTGCAGTGCCACTCCTAGATGGGCCAGGTGTTTGTGTCGGCCACTTGTGTCGCTTAGCTTAGTCACACAGCGACTTTGGTGCGCCTCTTTATTTCTTTGCATCATGTGCTGTTTGGGGACAATTTTTCTGAAGGGCCATCCTGCCTGACACTGCAGTGCCATAGATGGGCCAGGTGTTTGTGTCGGCCACTTGTGTCGCTTAGCTTAGTCACACAACGACCTCGGTGCGCCTCTGTTTTTCTTTGCATCATGTGCTGTTTGGGGACAATTTTTTTGAAGGGCCATCCTGCCTGACACTGCAGTGCCACTCCTAGATGGGCCAGGTGTTTGTGTCGGCCACTTGTGTCGCTTAGCTTAGTCACACAGCGACCTTGGTGCGCCTCTTTTTTTCTTTGCATCATGTGCTGTTTGGGGACAATTTTTTTGAAGGGCCATCCTGCCTGACACTGCAGTGCCACTCCTAGATGGGCCAGGTATTTGTGTCGGCCACTTGTGTCGCTTAGCTTAGTCACACAGCGACCTTGGTGCGCCTCTTTTTTTCTTTGCATCATGTGCTGTTTGGGGACTATTTTTTCGAAGGGCCATCCTGCCTGACACTGCAGTGCCACTCCTAGATGGGCCAGGTGTTTGTGTCGGCCACTTGTGTCACTTAGCTTAGTCACACAGCGACCTTGGTGCGCCTCTTTTTTTCTTTGCATCATGTGCTGTTTGGGGACAATTTTTTTGAAGGGCCATCCTGCCTGACACTGCAGTGCCACTCCTAGATGGGCCAGGTGTTTGTGTCGGCCACTTGTGTCGCTTAGCTTAGCCATCCAGTGACCTCGGTGCAAATTTTAGGACTAAAAATAATATTGTGAGGTGTTCAGAATAGACTGGAAATGAGTGGAAATTATGGTTATTGAGGTTAATAATACTATGGGATCAAAATGACCCCCAAATTCTATGATTTAAGCTGTTTTTTAGGATTTTTTGAAAAAAACACCCGAATCCGACAAAAATTTTTCGGTGAGGTTTTGCCAAAACGCGTCCGAATCCAAAACACGGCCGCGGAACCGAACACAAAACCAAAACACAAAACCCGAAAAATTTCCGGTGCACATCACTACTTTTTACAGATTATGGCAGCCAGTCCCCCTTTTTACACATTGCGGCAGCCAGGCCCCCTTTTTACATATTTCGCCAGACGGTGTCCCCCTTTTTACACATTGCGGCAGCCAGGCCCCCTTTTTACATATTACGGCAGACGATGTCCCCCTTTTACACATTATGGCAGACAGTGTCCCCGAGAGAAAGAGAGAGAGAGAGAGAGAAAGAAAGAGAGAGAGAGAGAGAGAGATATACTTAACATCTCCCCGCTGACAGGCTCCTCTTGCTGGAAGCTCCCTTGGTGCAGGCATCAGACAAGGGGGAGGAGGGAGAGGGACTGGAGCCGCAGCAGCGCTATTTCATTGGTAGTAAGCGCCGTTGCAGCAGTCCCATCTCCTTCCGTATTGGCTACCCGGCGCTGCTGTGGATGCTGGGATGGAGGAACCGCATCCCAGCATCCACAGCAGCGCCAGGCAGCCAATACGGAAGGAGAGGGGTCTGCTGCAGCGGCGCTTACTACCAATGAAATAGCGCTGTTGCGGCTCCAGTCCCCCTCCCTCCTCCTCCTCCTTCTCCGCTGCCCGGCGCTGCTCTCTCCTCCACAGCGCGGCGGCGCACGGGCGCACACAGCAGAGGCGGCACGTAATGAGTCAATTTGACTCATTACATGCCGCTGCCCGTGCGCCCTCAGGGCAACTGCGCTGTGTGCCAGGCCCACTTGGCACACACGTAGTTACGGCCCTGACGGGAAGCATACGGTGGAGAAACAATTAGCCATGCTGCAGTATTTTGATGGTGGAAGCACTTGACAGAGGGTAACACGCAAGTGACTGACGAAGTTCATTCTGGGACACCATCCACCACGGTTACAGATGTCGACATTGCCAAAGCTGCAGAAATGTTGCAAAATAACAGAAGGGAACATTTACGGTTAACAGTGGTTTTTGCTCCTAGAAAAATGCTCGGCCACATATTGCTGCTGTTGCAATGGCAGCACTGACTGAAATTAACGGGATAGCACTGGAACACCCTCTGTGTAGCCCGGAATTAGCGCCATTAAAGTAAAATAATCACTAATGCCATCACTTAAAGTTTTACATATCACAGGGACGGGCCCCTGTCAGAATCCCTGTCCCTATATGTGTTTCAGGATACACGCTGGCAGTAGATAACTTCTTATTGTCGTGATATTGTCTCTTATTGCAGTTATTACTTCCCTGACACCTGTCTGTCTGCTTCTTTCTCTCATTCGGGTTCTCTCTGAGATTGCGGCAGCTGTCTCTCTCTCGCCCCGCTTCGGACCTGGGGGTGAGCTTTGCTTGCCACACTAATTTATTACCCCTCGTGGGGGTGGCGTTGACCAACCCTTGGCTGTCGGGATTCCGGCGGCGGTATCCTGATCGCTGGGATCCAGACAGCCGGGAATATAACTGCTTCCCATTTGGTCTGTAGTCTCTTGCAGTAGTGCACCTCCCAGTCAAGAGATACCTTGCAACTGTGAGGTATGCATCCCAATAGGCAGAGGGATTAGCACTATGCGTTGTTAGCGGGGGCGTACTAAGAGAGGTGGGACCTGTGTTCAGTGTCCATCTGGGCTCCCTCCTCTCTAGCTGGCAGCGCAAGTTTTCGGGAAAATATGCACTAGAGCATGCACAGGTCTCCAGCAAAATGGCATGGCGGCCATTCTCCCTGTGTTTTTGCTACAGCGCATTTGAAAATGCTGGCAAAATGTTGCACCATTTTCCAGGTGATTTGCGCAGTGATGCTTCTCACAGTGCGGGGATCTGGAGAGGTAAGTAATGCAGAAATGGGTGTGCTGTGTGGGCCCCTCGAGACCCAGGGGCCTGTGTGACCGCAGACCACACCCTGCACCCTACAAAATTAAAACATAAATGACTATAAAAAAAAATCGATAAATAAATGAACGCACCATATTAAACTGGATGATAAGAAATATGACTGGTAATGTGAAAGTTACTTGGTAAAATTTAAGCAAATACATAAAACAACAAATTGTATAATCAAACACATATTCATGAGACTGTCCAACCGCCAACTGTATGGCCCCTCCCCCGCTCCAATTGGTCTATTCTGTCCGCCACCCCCCCCCCCACCAACCTCCTCTGTCATGCACCCCCCTCCCACTTGCTCCGCTCCGCCCCAGCACTCTAGTACTTGCCCTGTCCCCATTCCTCCCCTATAGTGCTAGGACTGTCCCGTCTCCATCGCAGTGGGAGCAGTTTAGAGGTGCAGTGCGCTCCTCAACTCCCACGCGCATGTTGGAGAATGCACAAACCGAAGGAAATAATACATAGATTTATATTTACACGTATGCTTAGCTAGCAATCCTAGTCTAAATTATTGAGGCATTATGACACTAAGGCATACATTTACTAAGATGGGGGTTCTATTTAAGATGGGATGTTGCCCATAGCGCAACCAATCACATTCTACTGCTCATTTATCTAGCACCTTCTAGAATATAATACCTGGAATCTGATTGGTTGTTAAGGGCAACATCCCATCTCAAATAGAACTTCCATCTTAGTAAATTTACCCCTGACAGTATGACACTAACATTTTTCTTTTTAAAACAACCAAAATATACGGGGTAACAAGTCACGTATTAGCTGCATCCTACACAGTTGCATGATGTCTTATACAGTATACAGGTACACCTGTATATACTCTACATTTAACCTTCAGCTTGAAGGACTGACAATGGGTGTTTTGCTCACATTAGGCTATCTACCAATTTGTATATTGAGAATTTGTCTTTCTGCCATACAAGTTGCATGTGCTAGCAGGTACGGACATATGTAAAATATGGAATTCCATCTTACTTAAACACATTGGAACAATGGGAGTCATCTAAGGTCACCGTCATTGCCTGCGATCCCGAGGCAATGACATGTCACAGAAGAACAACAATTTGAATGATTAAAAGTGGTACATATTTGCTCCAATTTCAAAGAAGAAAAGAAAGGTGATTGATCACAGACAGAAGAATAATAAATCCAGAAGATAGACACCTGTCCATGTATTATCTTGTCATTCTAGGGGATGAATGGGAGCGATGTCTAACAGTACACATCAAAGGATTTCAAACCCATGGCATAATGCTTGTTTAAAAAAAAATAAGCTTTTAATATGTTTGAGCCCATAGGTGATATATAATTAAACAAACCATACACCTGAACTATCTTTCCAGCACCACTGGTCTATGATTAATGGAACTAATCTTGACACTTAAGATCATTAAAAAGAATTTATACCAACAAATGAGTTACTTTGGGGATGTATGATGTGCAGCTTTCCATTTAATCGGAGTACACTGCAGAGAGAAGTGATCTGAATAATGCAATAAACCCATCTTTATATATTATACAGAAGAGATGAGTTAGGTGAGGGGTAAGTCACAGCTTTGTTAGTAAACATGATTATTATTATTATTATTATTATTATTATTATTAATAATAATAATAATAATATTATTATAATTATTATTATTATTAACATTTACATATATAGTACCAGCATATTCTGTTGCGCTGTACAGTTGGAAACAAAACAGTAATACAACAGTAAAAAAAACACAAGACTGCATCATAACAGTCAAAAAGGTAAGAGGGTCCTGCTTGCCAGCTTACACTCTATAGGGAATAGAAACCAGAAAGAGGGGTGCTTTTTTCCCCCCAGGTATTTCCCCCGGACACTAAATAGTATTTGCAACAATACTTGAAAACTATATGGTAATAGACATTCAGAGATATTTGTTGCATGTATTTGCAAATACATGGTAAGCTGCCTTTACTCTATAGGGAACACAAGATTTATCATAAAGATAAAAACAGTATATATAAATAATGTGAATTCCACCTTTAGAGAGGATTGATGTCACAATTCGATGGATAACGGATGCTGACCCGTACTTCAGGATTGGTGAAAACCCAGAACAGAAATGTGACATCTACAGTGACGGTTTTCACAAGGGACCTCCAAATGGAGGTATGGGCTTGGTTGTACCAGCACACAGGTCATGGCCTTCTAGTACGGAGCTGGCCGACACTGCTGTTAGAATGAATATATAGCAAAGCGCAAATGGCCTGTGGAGCCCAAAAAGTATTTGTTTACAAACAACCTGCATTCCGATCTATTAATACACTTTAAACAAAGAGCAGAGGTGTTGCAAATGCGAGAGGAAGATGAAAGTGGCTGTGTTATTATAAATAGATTGCAGAGGGGTGAGGGGTGAGTTTGGATTGGCAGAGTGGAGTAGGGTACAGTAATATATATGAGAGATGTGAAGGACGTAGATGAAAGTTTTAGTGACTTCCAAGGTGAGGAAGGACCTGATCCGGGAGATAATACAGAATTGTAAGAAGAATTAGGTGAAAGACTGCGTGTGAGTGTGACAGAGGGGGCAGAGTGTTAGATGATACCATACCTTTTTCTGGCACAGAGGAGATACAGGACTGGATTATGGAGTCGGAGAGGTTGGGGCACTGGCGTATCTATAAGGGGTGCAGTGTGTGCGGTGCACACAGGCCCTTGAGTCCAGAGGGGGCCCCCACCGCACACCCTGCACCCATTTTTTAAATACTTACCCCTCAGGAGTCCCATACCGATGTCAGCAATGCTGTGGAATCACCATGAAAATGGTGCAACAGCCATTTAACGGTGTTCTGCGCATGCGCAGTAGAGAAATCACTGGAAAAATGGCTGCTGCACCATTTTCCCGGTGATCTGCGCATGCGCAGTAGAGCTCAGACTCTCCAGCACTGCCAGCAGAGGGGAGGGGCCAGAAAGGAGGAGGCAGCACAGGGGCCTCCTCCTGTCTTAAAGCGCCCCTGGGTTGGGGGCGGACTATAGCATATGGAAAAACAATACGTTTTGGAGATGTTGAGGTTTCAGAATTGCTTGATCACAAAGGAGCAAGTAGTCAACAGAAAGCTTTTAACACTGGAGAATGGTAAGAAAGATACATTTGGTTGCCATTAGTATAGAGGCTATGTTGGAGACAGCTCGGCGAGCGCAAATCAGCCCCTTGCATGCTCGCTGCACTCGCCACGCGCACCACGCTATCTATTCTCCCTCCAGGGGGGTCGTGGACCCCTAAGAGGGAGAAAAGCTGTCGGTATGCCGGCGGTCGGGATTCCGGCGCCGATATGCTGGTCGTCGGGAGCCTGGCCGCCGTAAAACTGAAGACCACCCCATAGCGAGTATAAGTGTGGAGACATGAACCTTGGATTTGGCAATGAGGAAGTTGCTGGTAACCTTGGTGATGGCTGTTTCAAATGATTGAAAAGTTTGAAATCAGTATTGTATTAGGTCTTGGAGAAGTGGGAAGAGAAGGAGTAGCTAAAGTATTGTAGACAATACGCACAAGGAGCTTTCGAGACACAAGAGAGGAAAGAGAGTTAGAAAGGGATGGTGCTCCTTCCCTCACTAAAGCATCACTCATCTCCTGATATACTTGTGCTGCTGGGGTCCCTGCTGCTTCCACTATATAACTGTCAGTCTGTGGCTTCCCATTTGTTTAGTGGGACTTTTCTACTCATTTCCCCCAATTACTGTACATTCTGTCTCTCACTCAACCACACAAGTGACAGGTCTGTGTTGCTAAACTCGTTTTGTTGATATGATTGGCCAAAGGTGGTTTTATCAAAAAGGACACTATAAGCGACAATTTGGAAATAAATACAAGAAGACCCCTCAAATTCAGTGGTATATTACTTGTTAGTCCCACTGCAGGTTGTGATCTGTGTCTTCTTTTCTTCTACAGTAACAAAAATCTACTGAAAAATTATTGGGGAAACAAAAAGTTCATACTCTACAAACCAGCATGAGAAAGAAGACAAAGGGCATTCTGTATGTCTGGCAGAATTGAAACTGCTAGTCTGTGTTGGAGAACATTTAGAAGGAAGAGTTAAAAATGTAGCTCAAGTCCCCTTTATATTGCCTGAATTGTGTAGACCTATTAGCATTAAGGAATGGAGTTACGGATTTATAATAGTGATTTTCTGGCTGAGAGGTCACTTGCTTTTTTTTTCTCATCCAGTCAACTGGTTATTGTGATTGTCAGCTTTATTGTTTGGCAGGATAGTGCAGTAACAGTGACTGTCTTTCTATAGGTCATGAGGGGATCTCCTTGCCAATACATGAGTTTAGGCTGATTCTACCCTACTGGGGTCATCAACACCACCTGTCCCAGTGGGACGTTTTGTGTGTCATTGGGAGGGGAGTTTGGATAACTTGAGTTGTTGGTGTTTGGCTGGCAGTTAGCCTTCATCAAAGCCTTGGGTTGTTGGTGCTGGGCAGGCATTTGACCTCCATTAAAGCCTTGAGTTGTTGGCGATGGGCTGGTAGGTGGCCCCTATCTAGCCCTTGAGTTGTATGTGATGGGCTAACAGTTGGCCCACTATCTAAATGAACACTCTATTGGTGGTTTTGAATAGTCTACTTTATTGAGGTGAATTGTGTTCAAATGAATCTTGCAGACTATCCTTTGATCTGTACCCTCCTGCTAATGAATTAGTGTTCCAAACAGTTCCTTGACGCAAATGTTCCTTCACCACTGTCAGGTGTGTCCTGCAGACTACCCTTTACACGGTATACTATCCTAGTGGTATACCCGAAAAGGAACCTCAGCTCAGGTAAATGTCAGGTGTACCCTGCGTGTCACCTTTACCATAGGTGTGGTGGGTGCCTATGTGCCCTCTGAGGCTGTGTCCTAATTTGTATGTCTTGGGGGTCTGACTTGTGCGGCGTCCCGTCTGTCAGTCCCCTATCATGTGCAACGCTGAGGTGTGGGGTCGTAGGCTGTGTGCATCACACTTACCGCCGGGGGCAAGCTTCCGCCTGCCGCCGGTGACCGCGTCTTTCAGCACGGATGCCTTTGTCATCCTTGACAAAGGCATCCGTGCTGAAACGCGTTGGAAAACTTGCTAAAGAACACCACATTCATTTACAGATTCCCTTCCCCAGCCGGAGAAGGGGACACAGCAGCACTCATTCACAGACAGCCCGCTCACGTGACATCGCACGTGACGCGGGAACCAGGAAGTTGCAGACGGGACCCGTGGACGGAGGAGACCGGCGGCTGCTGGAGCCGTAAGTGGACCAGAAGGAACGGAGGACACTGACGAGGAGGACAAAGGCATCGGAGGTTGTGGAAAGAAAGACGCGGTCACCGGCGGCAGGCGGAAGCTTGCCCCCGGCGGTAAGTGTGATACACACAGCCTACGACCCCACACCTCAGCGTTGCACATGATAGGGGACTGACAGGCGGGACGCCGCACAAGTCAGACCACCAAGACATACAAATTAGGACACAGCCTCAGAGGGCACATAGGCACCCACCACACCTATGGTAAAGGTGACCCGCAGGGTACACCTGACATTTACCTGAGCTGGGGTTCCTTTTCGGGTATACCACTAGGAAGGTATACCGTGTAAAGGGTAGTCTGCAGGACACACCTGACAGTGGTGAAGGAACATTTGCGTTAAGGAACTGTTTGGAACACTAATTCATTAGCAGGAGGGTACATATCAAAGGATAGTCTGCAAGATTCATTTGAACACAATTCTCCTCAATAAAGTAGACTATTCAAAACCACCAATAGAGTGCTCATTGACATAAGCTTATACCTACATGAAAACAGATCAGTATACACACAAGTCTATAGCTACATCCCATCTTTGCACTATCTCCTCTCCCCTCCCCCATTTCTTACTAAAGAGCGCGCTGACCACTCTATGTTATAAATCCAAATATAGGAGGTAGGATGCCTCCAGGTTCAGCAGCACTCATCACTACTTTCTCTCGGCCCACTATCTAAGCCTTAGGTTGTTGGCAATGGGCTGACCATTGACCCACATCTAAGCCATATCTAACCAACAGGTGATGGCTGGCAGTTAACCCCTATCTTGTCCTTGAATTGTTGGTGATGGGCTAACAGTTGGCCCACTATCTAACCCTGTGGTTGTTGGCGATGTGCTGACCATTGACCCACATCTAGCCAACAGGTGATGGTTGGCAGTTGACCTCTATCTAGCCCTTGAGTTGTTGGTGATGGGCTGACAGTTGGCCCACTATCTAAGCCTTAGGTTGTTGACAATAGGGTGGCAGGTGTACATGAGTTGTTGGTTATGAGTTGTCAGTTGGACCTCATCTACACCTTTTATTTGATTATTTGGGCAAGATGGTGTCACTGTGTGTAGGGACGTTCTTTTATCATCACCAAACCTTTTCCCTTCTTTCAATAATTACATAAAGCCTTTTTCCAGCCCATTTGTCTCTGTGTCATTATAATAGATATATTTTGTCCTTTATTTACCTTGTGTAGAAATGTAGGCTGACATCAGCTGATAGGAAATTTATGACAAGATGACATCTTGCATAAATATTTATATATACAGAATTTAATCCTCGCATAGCCTTGGACAGGAATAGGCAAAAGCATGTTGGTTCAGTAATGCTGTCTGTTCATGCAATAAATCAAATATTAATAACTGGCCCAAACACTGGACCCAGGGCCTTCCACAGATCAGAATCTAACAAGTCACCCTATGGCACTGGACATGAATACTTTGTAACTTTGCATTTCAGTGGTAAAGGCCTGATTTGCAGGCTATGAATGATGTTATACATATGGGACTCCTAAAGAAAATATGAGCGATTGTTAACATAAGGGAAGACTATGCAAAGTGGCGGGGTATCCGGACTCCAGGTCGACAACAAAAAGGTCGACACACCTTAGGTCGACGCCAATTGGTCGAAACACCTTGGGTCGACATGGACAAAAGGTCGACATGGACAAAAGGTCGACAGGAACAAGGTCGACATGGAAAAAGGTCGACATGAGTTTTCCACAATTTTTTTCTTTTTAGGAACCTTTTCATACTTAACGATCCACGTGGACTACGATTGGAACGGTAATCTGTGCCGAGCGAAGCGGAGCGGAGTGAAGGCACTATGCCCGAAGCATGGCGAGCGAAGCAAGCCATGCGAGGGGACGCGGTGCACTAATTGGGGTTCCCGGTCACTCTACGAAGAAAACGACACCAAAAAATCATAAAAAACTCATGTCGACCTTTTTCCATGTCGACCTTGTTCCTGTCGACCTTTTGTACATGTCGACCTTTTGTCCATGTCAACCTAAGGTGTGTCGACAAATTGGCGTCGACCTAATGTGTGTCGACCTTTTTGTTGTCGACCTGGAGTCCCAGACCCAGTGGGGGTGTGGTTTGTGTGAGTTAAGAGCAATTCTAATTCATTTTGATTTTGTCTGGATAAATATTGTGACGGTTTGATAAATGCACTATGGTCTCAAGATCTTTGTTATCTAGACAAGCCTCACAATCCTCATGATTATTTTGCTGGTAAATTATGTATATCTCAGTTCTCCTGACTGAACTTTTTCTTCTGTAAGGTCATTTTAAATAATAACACTGGGACACTTCTAGTATTGTCAAAAAGATGAGTTCTCAAAAGAAAGTTATCTATTGACCTTCATATAACTCTGTCATTGACAGAGTTATATGAAGGACATAAAAAGAAAAAAAAGTGGGAGCACTTGAACTGTTGGGGCAGCCCGCCCACATCCGGTGACCTGCTCTCAGAGTCTATTTTTGGTTGTGTGCCTTTATGGAGCGCCATTCTTCTACATATTATATGAAGGACTTTTAGAGAAATAGGTCAGCTTTAATGCCTTTGGATAAAAAATATGCAAAATAGTTAAAGAAATTTGTGGGTTCCACTTTACTAAATATAAATACTGGATTATTCACAATTAATTTTTAATTATAATGTACAGAAATGTTCACCATAAATATTGTTTTGCTTTCCAAGTATTTTTTATTAATAAATTTGTTCAATTTACTTTTTTATTTTAATTTCTGATTTTATAGTTGACTTATGAATCAACTTACGTTAAGTGCACTAAAGTACTGTTTCTTATACCATTAAGATGCATTGCTGCAATGAAAAATCTAAAAACATACATTTTTAAAAAATTAAGATTTTTATAGAGTATGTTTTTAACCCTATATCTGCAGATACACGCAACTGAGGTCTCCGTATTATCTGATTATTATGTAGTATTATTTTTCACACAGTGTGCATTAGGGATAACAAATTGTTTTTTCTTACCCAGAATTACTTTTATGTGTGACATCACAATCTGATTGAGCAGCTTACCAATATATGTGCATTGTAATGTATTTTTTGTTAAGATTTAAAATGTATTGGGTTGACATTTTAGACTATAAACTCTGCAACCACCTAAAAAAATAATATATATACTGTGTATATATATGGATCTATGTGTGTATGTGTGTGTGTGTGTGTGTGTGTGTGTGTGTGTGTGTGTGTGTGTGTGTGTGTGTGTTTGTATATATGTATGTATAATTATATGCATGTACTGTATATAAGTTCCAGCATAACTCTGGAATGCCTGGAGCAATTTACACGAAACCTGGAACACATATGTCTTACAATCTGGAAAGAAATACTGTGGGGGTAAGACGCCCCTTGCACCCCTAGGGGTGGGGGAGGGGAGGGGGTGACATGTAAAAAATCCATAGTTTTCAGGCATAACTCTGGAATGCCTGGAGCAATTTACACAGAGGCACACAAGGGTAGGGTCAGAGGCACCCATGTGTAAGGGCAGAGGCACCTACAGGTAGGGGCAGAGGCACACAGGGGTAGGGGCAGAGGCACCCACGTGTAAGGGCAGAGGCACCCACGGTTAGGGGCAGAGGCACACGGGGGTAGGGGCAGAGCCTCCCGCAGGTGAGGATAGAGGCACCCACAGGTAAAGATAGAGGCACACAGGGTAGGGCAGAGCCACCCACAGGTGGGGATAGAGGCACCCACAGGTAAAGATAGAGGCACACACGTGTAAGGGCAGAGGCACCCATGGGTAGGGGCAGAAGCATACACGGGAAGGGGCAGATACACCCACAGGTAAGGATAGAGGCACACACGTGTAAGGGCAGAGGCACCCACAGGTAGGGGCAGAGGCACACATGGGTAGGGGCAGAGACACCCACTTTTAAGGGCAGAGGTTCCCACGGGTAGAGGCAGGGGCACCCATGGGTAGGGGCAGAGGCACCCATGGTAGGGGCAGAGTTACCCACAGGTAAGGATAGAGGCACACATGAGTAGGCAGGGGAGGGGTCCTGGAGTGCACACCGGTAATGAGAGGTGCGACCTCTTCGGAGGCCTTTCAGTAGAACTGCATACAAAGACAAGGTTGCAGGTGCACAATTCAAACACTACCCATTTATTAATAATAATCATTGCAATAAAATTTTGCATTTTGAGCGAGGTTCTTGGCATAGTTATGGCCATAAGTAACGGCTTGCCCACCACGTCCAGGTGACCTCATTAGTTGGGCAAGTCCCTAACATTTTGGGGGGTACAAATCTAGAGCATGGGGCACCCCAAAATTAAGCAGCTGAGTGACCCCAGTGCAACACTGAAGTGAAAAAATATATAGTGAAAAAAGTGAAGATATGTTAGTGAGAGAGCCTGCTGAAAAGAGCAGGGGTAAATTAGTGAGAGGTAACGAGGTGAGAGATAAAGTAGTGAGAGGTAAAGTAGTGAGAAGTGAAGGTGGGAAATGAGTTACATTGACACAAAACACACGATAGGGATGAAATTAAATATGAAGATAAGTGTTAATCTGTGTTGCTCCTGAGGCCAAACAGCCACAGCAATCCAGGGGGACCCACACCCCAGAAATCCACCCCCCATCTGATAATCCAATATACATTTGTGCAGGACTCACCTTGCTCTGCATGCAGTCTAAGAAATGTCAGGAACATAATTAAAACCAAAATATAGGACAGGTGGGCGTGGGTGCTACCACCAGGCAGAAGGTGTCTCTGGCCTTCTATTGTGTATGTAAATACACAGCATTAGGTATACAGGGGAGGGGTCCTGGGGTGTACACCGGTAATGAGATGTGCGACCCTGCAGAGGCCTTGCAGTAGGGGCAGAGGCACCCACGTGTAAGGGCAGAGGCACACATAGGTAAGGATAGAGGCACACACGGGTAGGGGCAGAGGCACACACGGGTAGGGGAATACGCATACGGGTAGGAGCAGAGGCACACACGGGTAGTGGCAGGGGCACACATGGGTAAGGGCAGAGGCACACACGGGTAGGTTCATAGGCATACGGGTAGGAGCAGAGGCACCTACAGGTAAGGGCAGATGCACACACGAGTAGGGGCAGAGGCACACATGGGTAGAGGCAGAGGCACCCACAGGTAAGGAGAGAGGCACACATGGGTAGGGGCAGAGGCACCCACAGGTAAGGATAGAGGCACCCACGGGTAGGGGCAGAGGCACACACGGGTAGGGGCATAGGCATACGGGTAGGAGCAGCGGCACCTACTGGTAAGGGCAGATGCACACACGGGTAGGGGCAGATGCACACATGGGTGGAGGCAGAGGCACACACGGGTGGGGGCAGAGGCAAACTTTAGTGTTGAAGCTAAGCAAGGAGACCTAGAGCCCTGTGACATAGTCAGCCTGCAAACCGAACATATGTAACATACAGCGGGCAGAGCTTGGGCTGTCGTCCCAGCATTTACAGCACTGAGCAGGGCAGCAGCAGAAGCGGGACAGGGCAGAGAAGGAGGCGGATTATTCTCCTCAGCACCAGCATTTACAGCACTGAGCAGGGCAGCAGCAGAGGCAGGACGGGGCGAGAGGGAGGCGGATTATTCTCCTCAGCACCAGCAGTTACAGCACTGAGCAGGGCAGCATCAGAGGCGGGACAGGGCAGAGAAGGAGGCGGATTATTCTCCTCAGCACCAGCAGTTACAGCACTGAGCAGGGCAGCATCAGAGGCGGGACAGGGCAGAGAAGGAGGCGGATTACCTTTTTGTTGTCGACCTGGAGTCCCAGACCCAGTGGGGGTGTGGTTTGTGTGAGTTAAGAGCAATTCTAATTCATTTTGATTTTGTCTGGATAAATATTGTGACGGTTTGATAAATGCACTATGGTCTCAAGATCTTTGTTATCTAGACAAGCCTCACAATCCTCATGATTATTTTGCTGGTAAATTATGTATATCTCAGTTCTCCTGACTGAACTTTTTCTTCTGTTAGGTCATTTTAAATAATAACACTGGGACACTTCTAGTATTGTCAAAAAGATGAGTTCTCAAAAGAAAGTTATCTATTGACCTTCATATAACTCTGTCATTGACAGAGTTATATGAAGGACATAAAAAGAAAAAAAAGTGGGAGCACTTGAACTGTTGGGGCAGCCCGCCCACATCCGGTGACCTGCTCTCAGAGTCTATTTTTGGTTGTGTGCCTTTATGGAGCGCCATTCTTCTACATATTATATGAAGGACTTTTAGAGAAATAGGTCAGCTTTAATGCCTTTGGATAAAAAATATGCAAAATAGTTAAAGAAATTTGTGGGTTCCACTTTACTAAATATAAATACTGGATTATTCACAATTAATTTTTAATTATAATGTACAGAAATGTTCACCATAAATATTGTTTTGCTTTCCAAGTATTTTTTATTAATAAATTTGTTCAATTTACTTTTTTATTTTAATTTCTGATTTTATAGTTGACTTATGAATCAACTTACGTTAAGTGCACTAAAGTACTGTTTCTTATACCATTAAGATGCATTGCTGCAATGAAAAATCTAAAAACATACATTTTTAAAAAATTCAGATTTTTGTAGAGTATGTTTTTAACCCTATATCTGCAGATACACGCAACTGAGGTCTCCGTATTATCTGATTATTATGTAGTATTATTTTTCACACAGTGTGCATTAGGGATAACAAATTGTTTTTTCTTACCCAGAATTACTTTTATGTGTGACATCACAATCTGATTGAGCAGCTTACCAATATATGTGCATTGTAATGTATTTTTTGTTAAGATTTAAAATGTATTGGGTTGACATTTTAGACTATAAACTCTGCAACCACCTAAAAAAATAATATATATACTGTGTATATATATGGATCTATGTGTGTATGTGTGTGTGTGTGTTTGTATATATGTATGTATAATTATATGCATGTACTGTATATAAGTTCCAGCATAACTCTGGAATGCCTGGAGCAATTTACACGAAACCTGGAACACATATGTCTTACAATCTGGAAAGAAATACTGTGGGGGTAAGATGCCCCTTGCACCCCTAGGGGTGGGGGAGGGGAGGGGGTGACATGTAAAAAATCCATAGTTTTCAGGCATAACTCTGGAATGCCTGGAGCAATTTACACAGAGGCACACAAGGGTAGGGTCTGTCACGAACCGGTCTCTTACCTCTGCGGGATCTGGGGTTCATCCGTTGCCAGTGCGGTTGCTCGCGGTGCTGTGCGCCCGTGTGGGGACACGGCGTGATCAATGGCACAGGTAATGCAGAGTCTGGGAACTGTGAGTGCGGGGACCAAATGGCCTAAGGCACTGCGGTGTGTCTGCTGTATAGGAGGTGGCCATGTTGGAGACCAAATAGCTAATACAGAGCACTTGTGAAAACACCTGTGGGCAGGTGTAAGCCAATCCCGTGCTTGTGCTGCCTTTAAGTAGGCTGGGATTATGTTACTCTGGGCCAGTGCTTTGTTGTATCAAAGCTGTGCTCTAGCTCTGAGCTCTCTCCGTGCATTCCTGTGTGTTTCCCGTGGTCCAGATATCGCCTCCGTTCCCAGAGGTCCGTCTGCAGCCTTCACTGCTGAAAGATCCACCGGCTCTCTGCTGTGCTGTCAGTTAATTGCACTCCTATTGGAAATAGTTGGATTCCCAGTGTCCTGCATGAGGTTACCTTGTCAGTCTGCCTATCATTCAAAGTCTGGAGGATTCTGTTTCTCTCAGCTGTTCGTTTGTTCAACTCTGCATTTAACCCATTCATCACCTTGTCTTCTACTACAGTTTCACAGTGATCTCCGGAACCCGCAAGTAACCCAATTCAGTACTTTTATTTGCTATGTTGTCATTACAAGGATAATTCATCACAGTCTCTCAGTTAACTCTCAAAGCTCCATTGCCAATTCTTACAGTTAATTCTCCATGTCTGCATTAACCAGTTAAACACAATCTGCAGTTCAGCATCAAAGCTTGTTTATATTTGCTATGTTGTCATAACAAGGATAATTCTTCAGTCTCTCAGTTAACTCTCAAAACTCCATTGCAAATCCTTACAGTTATCTCTTCATGTCTGCATTATCCAGTTAATAACATTCTGCAGTTCAGCATCAAAGCTTGTTTATATTTGCTATGTTGTCATAACAAGGATAATTCTTCACAGTCTCTCAGTTAACTCTCAAAACTCCATTGCAAATCCCTACAGTTATCTCTTCATGTCTGCATTATCCAGTTAATCATATTCTGCAGTTCAGCATCAAAGCTCGTTTATATTTGGACAATCCAACATTTATTCATCAGCTTGTTTTGCATATGTTTCCATGAACATTTCTTTTATGTATTTTTGAGTTTTCTCTTGCATATTATTCCTGCAATACTTCAGTATAATATGATGATTAACAACTTGTCAGTTAACTCTTTACTGAATTGTTATTTTGAATAAATATATGAATCGGAACTTTCTTCGTCCTCCCTGCTTTCTTCATAGCCCAGCACCTACACCTGTGGTTGGTCCCGGGTTAACGGATTCACAAAAACACCCGGACCTGACAGTAAGCACTGGCCACATGGATCCGTCAAGTGACCAATTCGCAGGAGGCGGTGCTACGTCAGATATCCTTTCCCGTCTGGAAAACCAGGAGTCTATACAGACACAAATAGTGCAGTTTATGCAAACTATGGCAGACCGTTTAGAGACTCTTCATACGGCTATTAAAACGTTCCAAGTCCAGATTCCAACCCCAGATGTCCCAGTTACCACTACAGCTTCTCCTGTGACGCTGCCTACGTCCCGCTTGCAGTTACCCTCTCCGAGTAAGTTTGACGGAACTCCAAAACTTTGCAGAGGATTCCTGAATCAATGCGAGATCCAGTTTGAACTGATGTCTGCCAGTTTCCCATCAGCTCGTTCTAAGGTTGCATATATTATTGCCCTCCTCTCCGGTCAGGCTCTGGAGTGGGCATCACCATTATGGGAGAGAGGTGATCCTATCCTCTCTAATTACAAAGAGTTCGTATCTTCCTTCCGGAGAATCTTTGACGAACCAGGCAGGACCACCTCAGCATCCTTGGAGATTCTCCGTCTACGTCAAGGTTTACGTCCTGTCAGTCAATATATTATTCAGTTTCGCACGTTGTCTTCAGAGTTAAACTGGAATGAGGAGGCCCTGATCGCCGCGTTTTGGAATGGACTTTCAGAAAGAATCAAGGATGATTTAACTATCCGGGATGTGCCAATTAAACTGGATGAATTGATTTCTCTCTGTAACAAACTTGATCTACGTTACAGGGAGCGATGTTTAGAGAAATCCAGGGCAGAGCGATCCAGTCCACGTGATCATCTTAGACCTCGACAAGATTCTTCATCACAGTCTCCAGTAATGACTGAAGAACCTATGCAGATTGGGCACTCTCGCCTCACAGAGGAGGAACGACTTCGTCGTCGACAGGGTAACCTCTGCATGTACTGTGGGTCCTCCGAACATTTAGTTAAATTCTGCAAACTCCGACCGGGAAACTCTCGCCTCCTAGCTTATTCAAGAGAGGTTAAGCTAGGAGTTACTTTAGAATCACGTTCTGGGAAAGAGCCAACCTTGTCTATTCAATTAGAAGTTCCAAGTTCTACAGTGAAAGTTTCAGCCCTCCTAGATTCCGGGGCAGCCAAGAACTTCATCTCCTCAGCCTTTGTCATACGGTCTAAAGTTCAAACCATGCCCCTGGATGCAGCAGTTGCTGTTACAGCAGTGGATGGAAGTCGAATTCCAGATGGTATAATTACTCATCGAACCGTATGTCTCAAGATGAAAGTTGGTGAGCTCCATTCCGAATACCTCTCCTTCTACGTGATTCCCAAAGCCTCTCAAGATGTGATACTTGGTTTACCTTGGCTGCAGAAACATAATCCTCAACTTAATTGGCAAACCATGGAAGTCCTTTCATGGGGTAAATCTTGTACCAAGGACTGTGTAGCTACAATTGTACCTCTTCGGTCAATTAGCCTTTCCGATCTACCTCCGGTGTATCAATCCCTTGCGGATGTTTCCAGTAAGCAAGCAGCAGACTCTCTACCTCCTCATCGTGAATGGGACTGCCCAGTCGTCCTGGTTCCGGGCAAGACCCCTCCTAGGGGACAAATTCATCCGCTATCCATCCCAGAGACGCGAGCTATCCGGGATTGGTCCACTCCTACAACTCTCAAGGGGATTCAGCGATTTCTCGGCTTTGCTAATTTCTATAGGAGATTCATTAAGAATTATTCTACGTTAGCTGCTCCCATCACAGCCCAAACTCGCAAGGGAGCAAATCCTACGAACTGGTCTTCTGAAGCAATCAAAGCCTTCTCTGATTTAAAGCAAGCCTTTGTGTCAGCCCCCATTCTTCGACAGCCTGATTTGAATCGTCCCTTTCTACTAGAGGTGCATGCATCTACAGAAGCAGTAGGAGCTGTGTTGTCACAAGTCTTTGAAGATAAAAAGGTCCATCCCTGCGGATATTTCTCCCGTAAGTTCCTCCCGGCGGAACGTAATTATGCAATCGGTGAGCAAGAATTACTTGCCATCAAGTTGGCATTTGAGGAGTGGAGATACCTTCTAGAAGGAGCACAACATCGCATTACAGTTTATACTGATCATAAGAATCTTCTGTATCTGCAGTCAGCTCAGTGTTTGAATCCACGACAAGCTAGATGGTCGCTTTTCTTCACACGATTTGATTTCAAGCTCACCTATCGTCCAGGGTCTCAGAACAAAAAGGCAGATGCCCTTTCCCGGTCCTTTGCTTCTTCTGAATTAAATGATGCTACCACGAATCAAGCCATTGTGAATCCTACGTCCTTCTTAATGACTCGAACCTCTCCAGTTCCTCCGCCTGACAAGACCTTTGTCGCCACAAGTCTTCGAAAACGGCTGCTTACCTGGGCTCACTCCTCTTCCTTCATGGGTCATCCTGGGGTTCTAAAGACTCTCAAATTTATTCAACAGTCTTATTGGTGGCCACGTCTCAAAGCCGATGTCCAAGAGTTTATAGCAGCATGTCCTAAATGTGCCCAACATAAGAGTCCAAGAAGTTCTCCACCAGAGTTTCATCCATTGCCAGCCCTAGAGGTTCCAGCAGCAGATCAAGAGCTTCAACGTCTATCTAGCATCTGGAGTTGTGTACGTAAGTCCTTGGTCAAAACTTCCGCTCGTTATAAATCTTTTGCAGATAGAAAACGTAAAGCTGTACCGAGTTACAAAGTGGGAGACCAAGTTTGGATTTCTACGCGCAATCTCAAGTTCAAAGTTCCTTCTAAGAAATTTGCTCCCAAGTTTATTGGTCCATTTCCCATTGTTAAGGTACTCAACCCTGTGTCATACAAAGTCAAGTTGCCACCGTCTTTGAGAATTCCTAACGCCTTTCATACATCTTTACTGAAGCCTTTGATATAGTTCCGTACTACCCAGTCCAAATCTCCTAAAGTTCACTCTTTGCAGAATGAGGAATTTGAAGTTAAAGAGATTGTGGACTCACGTTCCCGATATGGACGTTTACAGTTTCTGGTCGACTGGAAGGGTTACGGTCCAGAGGAAAGATCCTGGGTTTTCTCTGAAGATGTTCATGCTCCAAGACTGGTACAGAAATACTTCTCCAAAAATCCTGATAAGGTTCAAAGGTGTTCGGAGACCACCCTTAGAGGAGGGGGTACTGTCACGAACCGGTCTCTTACCTCTGCGGGTTCTGGGGTTCATCCGTTGCCAGTGCGGTTGCTCGCGGTGCTGTGCGCCCGTGTGGGGACACGGCGTGATCAATGGCACAGGTAATGCAGAGTCTGGGAACTGTGAGTGCGGGGACCAAATGGCCTAAGGCACTGCGGTGTGTCTGCTGTATAGGAGGTGGCCATGTTGGAGACCAAATAGCTAATACAGAGCACTTGTGAAAACACCTGTGGGCAGGTGTAAGCCAATCCCGTGCTTGTGCTGCCTTTAAGTAGGCTGGGATTATGTTACTCTGGGCCAGTGCTTTGTTGTATCAAAGCTGTGCTCTAGCTCTGAGCTCTCTCCGTGCATTCCTGTGTGTTTCCCGTGGTCCAGATATCGCCTCCGTTCCCAGAGGTCCGTCTGCAGCCTTCACTGCTGAAAGATCCACCGGCTCTCTGCTGTGCTGTCAGTTAATTGCACTCCTATTGGAAATAGTTGGATTCCCAGTGTCCTGCATGAGGTTACCTTGTCAGTCTGCCTATCATTCAAAGTCTGGAGGATTCTGTTTCTCTCAGCTGTTCGTTTGTTCAACTCTGCATTTAACCCATTCATCACCTTGTCTTCTACTACAGTTTCACAGTGATCTCCGGAACCCGCAAGTAACCCAATTCAGTACTTTTATTTGCTATGTTGTCATTACAAGGATAATTCATCACAGTCTATCAGTTAACTCTCAAAGCTCCATTGCCAATTCTTACAGTTAATTCTCCATGTCTGCATTAACCAGTTAAACACAATCTGCAGTTCAGCATCAAAGCTTGTTTATATTTGCTATGTTGTCATAACAAGGATAAGTCTTCAGTCTCTCAGTTAACTCTCAAAACTCCATTGCAAATCCTTACAGTTATCTCTTCATGTCTGCATTATCCAGTTAATAACATTCTGCAGTTCAGCATCAAAGCTTGTTTATATTTGCTATGTTGTCATAACAAGGATAATTCTTCACAGTCTCTCAGTTAACTCTCAAAACTCCATTGCAAATCCCTACAGTTATCTCTTCATGTCTGCATTATCCAGTTAATCATATTCTGCAGTTCAGCATCAAAGCTCGTTTATATTTGGACAATCCAACATTTATTCATCAGCTTGTTTTGCATATGTTTCCATGAACATTTCTTTTATGTATTTTTGAGTTTTCTCTTGCATATTATTCCTGCAATACTTCAGTATAATATGATGATTAACAACTTGTCAGTTAACTCTTTACTGAATTGTTATTTTGAATAAATATATGAATCGGAACTTTCTTCGTCCTCCCTGCTTTCTTCATAGCCCAGCACCTACACCTGTGGTTGGTCCCGGGTTAACGGATTCACAAAAACACCCGGACCTGACAGGGTCAGAGGCACCCATGTGTAAGGGCAGAGGCACCTACGGGTAGGGGCAGAGGCACCCACGTGTAAGGGCAGAGGCACCCACGGTTAGGGGCAGAGGCACACGGGGGTAGGGGCAGAGCCTCCCGCAGGTGAGGATAGAGGCACCCACAGGTAAAGATAGAGGCACACAGGGTAGGGGCAGAGCCACCCACAGGTGGGGATAGAGGCACCCACAGGTAAAGATAGAGGCACACACGTGTAAGGGCAGAGGCACCCATAGGTAGGGGCAGATGCATACACGGGAAGGGGCAGATACACCCACAGGTAAGGATAGAGGCACACACGTGTAAGGGCAGAGGCACCCACAGGTAGGGGCAGAGGCACACATGGGTAGGGGCAGAGACACCCACTTTTAAGGGCAGAGGTTCCCACGGGTAGAGGCAGGGGCACCCATGGGTAGGGGCAGAGGCACCCATGGTAGGGGCAGAGTTACCCACAGGTAAGGATAGAGGCACACATGAGTAGGCAGGGGAGGGGTCCTGGAGTGCACACCGGTAATGAGAGGTGCGACCTCTTCGGAGGCCTTTCAGTAGAACTGCATACAAAGACAAGGTTGCAGGTGCACAATTCAAACACTACCCATTTATTAATAATAATCATTGCAATAAAATTTTGCATTTTGAGCGAGGTTCTTGGCATAGTTATGGCCATAAGTAACGGCTTGCCCACCACGTCCAGGTGACCTCATTAGTTGGGCAAGTCCCTAACATTTTGGGGGGTACAAATCTAGAGCATGGGGCACCCCAAAATTAAGCAGCTGAGTGACCCCAGTGCAACACTGAAGTGAAAAAATATATAGTGAAAAAAGTGAAGATATGTTAGTGAGAGAGCCTGCTGAAAAGAGCAGGGGTAAATTAGTGAGAGGTAACGAGGTGAGAGATAAAGTAGTGAGAGGTAAAGTAGTGAGAAGTGAAGGTGGGAAATGAGTTACATTGACACAAAACACACGATAGGGATGAAATTAAATATGAAGATAAGTGTTAATCTGTGTTGCTCCTGAGGCCAAACAGCCACAGCAATCCAGGGGGACCCACACCCCAGAAATCCACCCCCCATCTGATAATCCAATATACATTTGTGCAGGACTCACCTTGCTCTGCATGCAGTCTAAGAAATGTCAGGAACATAATTAAAACCAAAATATAGGACAGGTGGGCGTGGGTGCTACCACCAGGCAGAAGGTGTCTCTGGCCTTCTATTGTGTATGTAAATACACAGCATTAGTTATACAGGGGAGGGGTCCTGGGGTGTACACCGGTAATGAGATGTGCGACCCTGCAGAGGCCTTGCAGTAGGGGCAGAGGCACCCACGTGTAAGGGCAGAGGCACACATAGGTAAGGATAGAGGCACACACGGGTAGGGGCAGAGGCACACACGGGTAGGGGAATACGCATACGGGTAGGAGCAGAGGCACACACGGGTAGTGGCAGGGGCACACATGGGTAAGGGCAGAGGCACACACGGGTAGGTTCATAGGCATACGGGTAGGAGCAGAGGCACCTACAGGTAAGGGCAGATGCACACACGAGTAGGGGCAGAGGCACACATGGGTAGAGGCAGAGGCACCCACAGGTAAGGAGAGAGGCACACATGGGTAGGGGCAGAGGCACCCACAGGTAAGGATAGAGGCACCCACGGGTAGGGGCAGAGGCACACACGGGTAGGGGCATAGGCATACGGGTAGGAGCAGCGGCACCTACTGGTAAGGGCAGATGCACACACGGGTAGGGGCAGATGCACACATGGGTGGAGGCAGAGGCACACACGGGTGGGGGCAGAGGCAAACTTTAGTGTTGAAGCTAAGCAAGGAGACCTAGAGCCCTGTGACATAGTCAGCCTGCAAACCGAACATATGTAACATACAGCGGGCAGAGCTTGGGCTGTCGTCCCAGCATGTACAGCACTGAGCAGGGCAGCATCAAAGGCGGGGCGGGCAGAGAAGGAGGTGGATTATTCTCCTCAGCACCAGCAGTTACAGCACTGAGCAGGGCAGCATCAGAGGCGGGACAGGGCAGAGGAGGTGGATTATTCTCCTCAGCACCAGCAGTTACAGCACTGAGCAGGGCAGCATCAGAGGCGGGACAGGGCAGAGAAGGAGGCGGATTATTCTCCTCAGCACCAGCAGTTACAGCACTGAGCAGGGCAGCATCAGAGGCGGGACAGGGCAGAGGAGGTGGATTATTCTCCTCAGCACCAACAGTTACAGCACTGAGCAGGGCAGCATCAGTGGCAGGACGGGGCAGAGAAGGAGGCGGATTATTCTCCTCAGCACCAACAGTTACAGCACTGAGCAGGGCAGCATCAGAGGCGGGACAGGGCAGAGGAGGTGGATTATTCTCCTCAGCACCAGCAGTTACAGCACTGAGCAGGACAGCATCAGAGGTGGGGCGGGCAGAGAAGGAGGCGGATTATTCTCCTCAGCACCAGCAGTTACAGCACTGAGCAGGGCAGCATCAGAGGTGGGGCGGGCAGAGAAGGAGGTGGATTATTCTCCTCAGCACCAGCATATTGTCAGCATCTATCCGGGGAAGCCCAGAGGTGCGCCTGACACAGATTGTCATTATTCTTTAAATTCTGAAGAGAGGCACGGGTATTCAGCTAGTATGTATATAATATGTATATATAACTTATACTAGTGAGAAAATGATTAATCAGTAATGATGAGTTTTACAATTATTGATGATACTAAAGTTGACACATTCTCATAACTGTAAAAAAGAATAATACAGAAAAAGAAATCACAGAAAACCTGGCTGCTGTTTTTTTGATTTTTAAAGTCAGTAAAAAGCCTTATTACTAAAATATGTCTGATGTACAAAAGTTACACAAACTAGATCAATCACCGAAACCTGACATTATGGGGGAAAAAGATAGTTTACATTTCTACATATGGTTATCGGTAATAGGATTTCTGGAGAACTATTAGTTAATGTTTGAACTAAACAGTGAAACAGGTTACGACTCCAACAGATGTTATTCATTTTGGAGAATAGTTAATTTATTTATTTTTCAATTTCCCTTTTCTAGTTCACTGTTTATTTTTTTTCCTACTATGTAATCTAGTTTATTAACAAACAATATCGACAATATTTAACTGGATTTGCATAATAATAATAATAATAATAATAATAATTGTAAATGATGTACAAAAGGCAAATAAATAGGTTTTCTAATTTATATTTTTCACACAATTAACATAGTGTATATTCATTTTAGACAAATAAAGTCTCCCAGTATTGTACAGTTCTGGTTACAAGTTACAGGCACGTTATATACTAATCAGAATAAATGCCAAAGTGTAAAGTAATATATTAGCTCTTCGCATGGGAGTTTCTGATTGTCAGTATAAATGAGTGTTAGAAATTTGGTAAATCTATAGAGATGTAAATTTGAGACGTCTTAATGTAAGTAAATATGAATCCATGGTTCATGGCGTCACCCGAGGAGCACCCGTAGCAGATACGGTAAAAAGTGACAGGAGCAATTTTGTAGTTTGTTCAATTCTACACACTGGAGGTGCAAGCCAAATTTTGATCCGATTGTCCGTTTGGGCGTTATTGTTCACGCAACACAAGCCACGCATCAGTGATGATGCAATTATGTCATCCACCTTTTCAGGGGTGGATCCAGAAGAAAATGAAAGGGGGAGCACCATGATAGGGGAACGGTAATAGTTATATTTACATGCACCTAAGGCACGTGTGCTCCCAGATAAGGGGTGTGGTATCACAGGGGGCGTGGCCTCACAGAATACGCCATCAGGTAATGATTGGCTGTAGGAGTGCATCCTAGTTTATTGCCAATGTTTCACCCTGATGAAAAGGCTGATTGGGCCTTGAAATGTTGGTCACCTGTTCCATTAGTTATGGGAGCCTGGAAGGTCCCCCAGCACAATATAATTATTATAGTTTTTAGTTGGTGGTGGCAGGTGCAGCATACCGTGTTTTGGGCACTACACTGAGATAAAAACTGCAGGACACGAACTGCCCATCTTTGATTAGCAGAAGCAGCCAGCTGGATCTCCAATAAGCAGCATAAGACATCTGCAGGACAGCCCTGTCACAATCACACGGGCCGCCTTCTCAAAGCTGAGGCTGAGTGTGACTGCACCTAGCATGGTGGTAAAGGAAGTGGAGAAGGAGGCGCTGGGATACTGTGCGGTGCAGTGAGGGCTAGTGAAGCCTTCTGCGCCATCATAAGTAACAGTCTTGATGCTGACATTTGAACCCCGCGCCTGGGCTGGACTCTGGCCGGCTGGCAGTGGGGGAGGTACAGTAGGTTGCGGTGTGAGCAGGGGGAGGCTGGAGCTGCAGCTCCAGCCTCCCCATTGGTTACCACACGGACTTGCTGTTAGAGCCGCGGCGGGTCCTATTGCCTGCCGGCTCTTTAATCAAATCTGACTGATGGATAGCAGTAGTGCTGCTGCTGTTCTCCTTTTGAGAGGTCAGAAACGACAGGGGGGGGAAGGGGGGGCACGGGCCCGAGTGAATAAATGGGTGTAGTTTTCCCAGATGCGGTCATCACAAGCAGCTTCACTGTCATCACTATCAACCTTACGCCTGCACCAGGGTCAGAGCAGACGCAAGCCGCACTTGCGCTTGAGACTGTTCGGCATTCATGTTTGTTGCAACTTCAGACCTCACCTGAGAATGGGTATGGGACTCAGGGTCGACAGTGTCTAGGTCAACACACATTAGGTTGACACCTATTGGTCGACAGTGACTAGGTTGACACAGGAAATTGGTCGACATGGCCATTAGGTCGACATGAACAAGGCTGTCACGGAAAAAAGTAGACATGAGTTTTTTATGTTTTTTGTGTCGTTTTCTCCGTAGAGTGATGGGAAACCTCAAATAGTGCACCGTGTCCCCTTACTTTGGACAAGGTGCCTCGCTCGGCACAGGTTACCGTTCCCAATTGTAGTCCACGTGGATCGTAAAGTATGACCTTTTCCATGTCGACCTAATAGTCGTGCCGGCCTATTTCCTGTGTCGACCAATAGGTGTCGACGTAATGTGTGTCGACCTAAACAGTGTCGACCTAGAGTCCGGATACCCCTGAAAACACGCCCTCACTGTACGTTTGTTGCGGCTGATTACCCACTGCCGTCGCATTCATGCCCACTTCCTGCGATTAAATGACCATTCTACACTCAGACCCAGGCTCCTAGTCAGACTAGAGACAGAAGAAAGATGTAGAGAATAAACAGATGCACACTCACAGTAAAAGTGATACTTAAATTGAAAAGTTGAGACTGATAAAAGTTTACAACAGACTTAAAAAGGCCTTGCCTAACACTCTTGTAATGTAAGTGGAATCAGAAGAGTCTAGGGGCCTTCAAGCCTGTCTAGAGTCGGTGGAGGTTCTGCTTTGAGCCGGCTACCATGATCGAGCTCTCAGCTCTGATTGGTCAGCTCAGCCGGGAGCTGACAGGCCAGGAGCAGTCAGTGAGGAGCACAAAAAAAGGCAGTGGGAGGAGGGCTGCTGCGCATGACCACGGGCCTTTGCGGAGACACTGTCTCCCTGCAGTCACAGAGCCACCCAACCTCACACCCCTCTCCACAAATCACAGTCACGGAATCAGGGAGCTGCAGAGGTGGACACAGTGCAGGCCAGCAAGCAAAATTAAGTTATATATAAAAAAGCTGCTAGCATTACTAATGTGGGGCATACTGTATGTGTAAGGGGCATTACTGTGTGGCATTATCTGCATAAGTGCACTACTAATGTGGGGCACACGTGTAAGTTGCATTAATGTGTGGCATTATGTGTATAAGATTCCCTATTACTGTGGGCATAATTTGCATAAAGGGCACTACTGAGTGGTGTAATGTTAACATAGAGGGATACGTTGTGGTGTAATGTCAACAAGGAGCGATATGTTGTAGTGTTACGTCAATAAGGAGTGATACGGTGTGGTGTAATGTGACTAGGGGACATTACTGTGAGGTGTAATGTAAATAAGAGACACTATCATGTGATATAATGTGAATAAGATTGCTCTAGTGTAGGGGTGGGCAAAATACGGCCCGCGGGCCGGATGCGGCCCGCAAACCGATCCTGCCCGGCCCACTGCCTCCCACTAGCAAGCAATGACAAGCGGCCCGACCGGCTGAGCTGCTTGTCATTGCTCTGCAGTACCTCCAAGCTGCCGGTGCCAGTCTCCCCTGCTGCTGCACGGCGCCTGTGTTGTAGTAGCCTCCTCCCGCCTGCAGAGTCCCCAGTGACAACGGCTGTGTACAGCCGAAAAGGGGCGGAGCTACGTGTCCATGAGGGGGCGGGGCTACATGGGACCTCAGGGGGCGGGGCTACACGGGACAAGAGCCAGACTGCTACAGATCAATCTTTCCTGCACTGCCAGCCAGATCAGTGAGTTAATGGAAAAAGTGAGTGAAAGAAAGTGTATGTGTGTGTGTGTGTGTGTATATGTGAGAGTGTGTGTGTTAGTGTGTGTATATTTGTGTGTGCGGGCAGTGGCGTCAGACTGTCTTTAGGTTGGGGGGTAGAGATCTTTAGCTCTTGCTGTACCAACCCCTCCAGTGTTCTGTCACTGTGTCACCCCCATCGTGTTCTGTCACCATGTCACCCCCCAATGTTCTGTCACCGAGTCACCCCCCAGTGTTCTGTCACCGTGTCACCCCCCCCATGTTCTGTCACCGAGTCACCCCCCAGTGTTCTGTCACCATGTCACACCCCCGTATTCTGTCACCGTGTCACCCCCCCATGTTCTGTCACCATGTCACCCCCCCATGTTCTGTCACCATATCACACCCCAGTGTTCTGTCACCGTGTCACCCCATGTTCTGTCACCATGTCACCCCCCCATGTTCTGTCACCGTGTCACACCCCAGTGTTCTGCCACCGTGTCACCCCATGTTCTGTCACCGTGTCACCCCCCCATGTTCTGTCACTGTGTCACCCCCCCGTGTTCTGTCACTGTCACCCCCCGTGTTCTGTCACTGTGTCACCCCATGTTCTGTCATCGTGTCACCCCCCTGTGTTCTGTCACTGTGTCACACCCCCGTGTTCTATCACTGTGTCACACCTTTCCCCAGGGGCCATAAGACATTGGATAATTTGCTTGCTGCGCAATGATTATCCCAAATAAAATGTTAATGCGTACAAGGGGGCTCTACCTGCTGTAATGTGTAAAAGGGAGCTCTACCTTCCGTACTGTGTAAAAAGGGGGCTCTACCGTCCATAATGTGTATAAGGGAGCTCTACCTGCCATAATGTGTGTAAAAGGGGCTCTACCTGGTATAATGTGTGTAAGTGGCGCTACTGTGTGGCGCAATTTGAATAATGGAGACTATTGAGCAGCCTAATATGAACCTATTCTTTTTTGGCCATGCCCCTTCCACATGAAGCCACGTCCCTATATTTTTGGCACGTGTGGGGGGGGGGGGGAGCTGCTATTTTATGTGTGGCCCTCGGATACTGACAAAAAAGTGTCAAGTGGCCCCTCAGCTGAAATAATTGCCCACCCCTGCTCTAGTGTGTGGTGTAATTTGAATGTGGGGTACTATTGTGTGGCTACACCCCAACCCAGTGAGAACACACCCCTTTTATGTCCCTATTTCAAATATTGGGGCTGGGGCATCAATGTCTTTGCTGGCATAGGGCACCAAAATGAGGATTTAAATGGGTGAGGGGTGCTGGGTGTTGCTGGCTGCTGCTGTGATCTGTGCATGCTGGGTGATGGGTGTTGTGCTGGGAGAGGGGTGCTGGGTTAGAGGTGGAACTAGTGGCAGTGCTAGGGGGCAGCAGCCACAATATTGCCTATGGCATCAAATTGGCTAGGGCTGGCTCTGAGAATCAGATAAGATTGTAGATAAGATTGTCAGTCTCCGAGCTGCCCATTTGCAGAGCAGAGCAGTCCCATATGTAAGAATCATTTCCTACATCTAATACAATTCACCCACAAAGAGAGATAATCTCTATTTCCTTTGATGTGGATGATTCCGTGCTTCCAACCTGACTCTCTTTCCGGGCACTCTCTTTGGTGGCGGGGTTGGTTCAGAAGAGGAGGGGAACCATGTGCAGTCTATGTGATGGACCACCTCTCTATCTGTCACTGTGCCAGGGTCTACTGTGTATGCTGGTGCCTTTTTTCCTGTGATTTCTCTACTGCACGTGCAAAGATCTCTGTAAGAAAGGTTCTGGTGCAGTTAAGGCAGAGAGGTAAGTACAGTCTATGGTTGCAGGGTGTGGGCCACTCTGGTCCCAGGGGTCCGTGTGCTGCAGACAAATTGCACCCTTTATAGATATGTCCAAACTTGGTGGTTATCTAAATAAGGCAACAAAGAAAAGGTAAGAGAGTAGAAATGCAACACCCTTTTCTCCCGATTTCCTTTACCTCACAGCAGCTGACTTATCACCTCCTACCGTTGCATTCCAGGATGATCTGACTGGGTGTTCTTGCAAGCTGATTGGCTGCTAGAGCTTGACCAATTGGCTTTCATCAGCATCCTCCATTTTTTCTGTGTATACTGTAGTGGTGTTTTTTTTAATTGTACTTAAGTCTTTTGTTTTATTATTAGAATTATTCTTGTACTGTAATTATTCAGTACTTGCCCATTATGGTGAATTGTCTCACAAATATAACTGCAAGACGCTCTCTCATCTCTCCTTCTCTCTCTCATCTCTCCTTCTCTCATCTCTACTTATCTCTCTCTCTCTCTCCCTCTCACTCTCTCTTTAATTTCCAGCTACAGACATGTAACCCTAACAGCACATCTTGCTTGCAGTAATACACGACTATCAATATTTTATATCATATTTTAATTGGTAAGGTTTTTTAACTTACATATCAAAGTAGTGAATGCATTACATAAATAAATCACTTCTCAGGAATATAATATGAACTTATTTTTAAACTGTTTATACATTAATCTTTCTTAACCCTAATTTTGTCCCAAGTGGATTTACCAAGTTCATGAGAATTCAAAGTCACTTTAAAAATCAAGATGCAAAACTGTTTCTGTAGGCAATTATTGGGCATTCATGGAAGAGATAAATTGCCTCTTTGGTTTTCAGCGGTTGATGTTTTTGTAGAGTCTGGAGTTTATTGGTTAAATTTCCTATGGTAAACATTCATTTGAGACCTTGAGAATTAGTTGCTACCTCATGTCATTGACCTCTTCACCCACCTCCAGTGAAAATGGAGAAATCCATAACTGCTTAATTGCACAATATTCACAAATTCCCTGCCCAAATTCTGACTATTTTGAATCATGTGTTCAAGTACTAATATATGGTGTATATTTATATATTTTATGAACATTATTGATAAAACTCCAGTCAAATTATGAAGCGGTGTACTGAGACTATGTAATAATATTACATCAGTCCCTGCCACACTGTAGCTCATAGTCTAAATTCCCTATAACACACACACACACACACACACACACACACACACACACACACACACACACACACACGTGCTAGGGTCTGTTTTACGCAGAAGCCAAATGACCGACCAGTGTGGATTTTTTTTTGGACTGTGGGAAGACAACTGAGTACCCAGCTGACATCCGCGCAAACATGGGGAGAACGTACAAACTCCAAACAGATACATGTTTCGTGGGAACTGAAACCATGGCCCCAGAACTGTGAGGCAGCAATGCTGACCTCAGTGCTACCATGCTAATATGGTATTAATTAATCCTGACTTACTCTAGTTTACAACCAGTTTCTCTCTGGGGCGTGACGGACCCACTGTGAGAATGCAATGGTAAGATCCCATTTACTTATGGTGCGTGACCAGCCACCGCAGAGGCATGGCTAACCGTTAGAGAGGACACAGTCAGCCTGCAGTCAAAATGGTTATTACAGTGCAAGGTCTGGGCCCATTTATAAATATATATGTATATACAGATAGTGCATGTAGTATAATCATTGGCGTTTCTATAATGGGTGCAGTGTGTGCAGTGTGTCCTGGGGGGGCCAACACTGCACACATTGTACCCATATTGAAATACTTAACTCTCCGGAGTCCAGTGTCCGGCGCTCAGCAACACCAAAAATCTCCTCCAAAATGGTGGCCATGCATGCGCAGTAGTGAATTTGGTCTCCGGAACATGGCGGGCGCCATGTTTCCGGAGACCTGCCCATGCTCAGTAAACTCCTGCACAATACTGCAGACTACTGCGCCGTGTAAAGGATGGGGGCCCACCTGGAGTCTGCACAGGAGCCCCCTACTCTATTACAATGCCACTGAGTATAATGTACTAAATTGATAACAGCAATGCACTGTAGTGTATACACAATACTGAAAGCGAGGTGGATGGGACAGACCTGGAAGAGGAGGACCGGACGCTGGGCTAAGTATAGGAGTGGGAGACCAGTGAAGAGACATAGGGGTCTATTTACTAAGCCTTGGATAGGGACAAATCTGACGGAGATAAAGTCCCAGCCAATCGGCTTCTGTCATTTTTCAAACACAGCCTGTGACGTGGCAGTTAGGAGCTGATTGGCTGGTACTTTAACTCCAGCGACTTTATCTCCATCCAAGGCTTAGTAAATAGACCCCAAAAACTTCCTAAACTTCCAATTCATTCCAAGAGGAAGTGTGGAAAAACAACACCATGCCTGCGTGATACTGTATAGACCAGCCCTAGGGGTCTATTCATGAAGCAATGAAAACAGTGGAGAAGTGAGCCAGTGGAGAAGTTGCCCATGGCAACCAATCTGCTGCTCTGTATAATTTTATACTATGCAAATTATAAATGTTACTTCAATGCTGATTGGTTGCATTGGGAGACTTCTCTACTGGCTCACTTCTCCACTCTTATCACTACTTCATGAATAGACCCCGTAGTAACCTAAGAGGTGAAGTATCGAGCAGTGAAAAGTGTGGAGAATTGGACCAAAGGAGAAGTTGCCCAGAGAACAAATCAGCTTTGAGTTAGCATTTATTAAGTACATTCTATAAAATCATAGGTAGAAACTGACTGGCCAACTTCTCTAGTCTCCTCACTACTTAATACATCAACCCCGTAGATTCGGACAGGGGTCCACTGTATTGGAAGAACTCTGTACCACAGGTAAGTAAAGCTCATTATGTTACCTTAACATAGTGACTCTACCTGCAACTAAATATTACATTTTGAATTGAGTTGTTTAAGTGTCACTTATGAATGTATAACATTCCAGAGACACAGCATCATACAGTATTTGGAGATGTGATGCATTTTATGTTTACATTTATATAGGTAATGCCTTATCGTTATTGTTTATGTGCAAGGTGCCCCGAATCCTTATGGGTATGACAGTGGGCAAGCAAATCAATATATCAGTAGCCATAAACGCATCTTCCTGATGGGACGGACTGGGTGATGCTGGGTGTCCCATGCCAAGTGTGGGCAAAGAGCAGTAATGTGCCATATTCTGCAGCTAAGTACAAACATTAGATGATTTTTAGTGGGATAAAATATTCTAATGATTATCTAGGGATAAAAACTTCATTTAGGGAAAAGACCCTTTTTGGATCAGCATTACTCCTTGTTTTTGAGCATGCTCTGAAGAAACATTTACCAGGTGCCGGCCATTATTATTAAGGGCATGCCCTTTTGTTCCTTTGTTCTGTCTAGACATTTTATACCGGGAAGCAAATTTACAGTATGTATGCACATAAAACAAATACATTTACATTTTATGCACCTTGAGATGCAACTGCACATAAGTGTATGTCTGTTTTGGCATCAGTGCAAATGTGCACCTACCGTAACCAGGTGCAAAAGATTTGCCTAAAACAGGTGCATTTTGCATTTGGATATTTGTTTCCCACATGTATTATTTCATATTGTGATGAATTAAATATAAAACCCATGCTTTAGTCCATCCCTCTGTCTTCTTCAAATCACTAGAACATTTGGTTCCCCCCTACACTGTTACATATCTTTGTACATATCATCTCCAAAAAATCACTCCACCTTGTAGACCACAAATAATATCACTAATGAATGCTATAAGAAGAACAGGACCCATCACTGATCCCCAAGGTACTACACTGGTTACCAGGCATTTATCTAAACCTAGGCCACTGTCTCCTGTCATGTTGCCCAAGTCTTTATCCATCCCACCATCTCACCATCTCAGTCTTTATCCATCCTACCATCTCAGTCTTTATCCATCCCACCATCTCAGTCTTTATCCATCCCACCATCCTACCATCTCAGTCTTTATCCATCCCAACACCTCACCATCTCAGTCTTTATCCATCCCACCATCTCACCATCTCAGTCTTTATCCATCCCACCATCCAAGCTATGACTGGCCCACAGGGGTACAGGGGAAACCACCGGTGGGCCCCACTGCCTGGGGCCCCACCTTCTGCTCTAAGGATCAGGTTCTAGACTATGCACTTGAATTATACATTATACATATGTTACCTTATACTGGATTATGGTGTATTTTCTACAGTGCATTGCTGTTATTAATCTGGTACATTATCATGCATGCAGCAGCTGAATTTACTGTATATATTTATGAAGGGGCTCAGACGTTGCATTCTCTAATGGTTAGTCAAACCAATAAGGTAGCAGGCCACACCACCTCAGCAGACTGGCCACACCCCTAAACATGGGCCCCTACCACTGCATTCCCCCGGTGGGCCCTACATGCCCCAGTCCGACACTGCCACCATCTCAGTCATCGCTTAGCTCCCTTTGCAAAATCTTCTTCAATAAATAGCCCCAAAAGATAGATGGACTGATTGTAACTAAGTTGCATGCAATGCCAATGTTCACATAAATGAGCGTTTTTGTGCAACTGCACATGCACCTAAATATCTAAAAAGTTGCAGGACCAGATGAAATGTACTGATCTGGAATGTATTGGGCATTTCCTGGTCGGTGACTGGGAGGTGGCTAAACAGATGCACAAAGAGATTTTGTCTGATGGGCGTGTCACTCAAGTGTTGTCCGCATGTTGCCGGAGTCAGTGGCAAACTCAGACGGTTCATCTCCTACATTGGGAGCCATACTCTGACGGAGATTCTGCGCCTATTATGGGACCGGTGCAAATCTTGATGGTGCATCCAATGGTAGTTACTACAACCTCTCAAAGTAGGCGTCCCAGCCCATGAATATTCAGATGCTTGGCTGTACACCAGGAGAAGGGCTATTACTAGCATTAGTATGAAGTCACAGACGCAACTGCGGGAAAAAACGCTAAATTGGTCGCAGCAGAATGTAACTCAGAATCAGACCCACAATGAGCAGCCACAGGAAAGAGGACTTTCCGAGGATATTTCATAAATAGGCTCCTAGACACTGTATCTTTCTTACATTTAATAAAATGCATAATTTAGTTTATGCATTTATATGTGAGAAATGGCCTGTTGGTCCGCTGGTGAAATATATACATAAACTGTCTGAGGGAGGCAGGAGGTGTTGCTTTGTTATTATAAATAATTAATAAAAAAGGTTAACGCTTTTTCAACAGGGAAGAAAACTGACTTTGATCCCCAGTTCAACCATTGAGCGTAAAATTGAACTGCACAATAATTGCTTTCCCTGTGACCGATAAAGTGGTGTAACAAATTTGATGTGTGAATGATAATATCAGCAAATGCCCCCTGGCATTTCTTTGTGCCATTCTTTCAAGGACATCAACGTCCCACAGGGCTTCAGGCAGGAGACATAAGCTGAAGAATGGTTAATCTAGCCAAAGCATTGTTGTTCTGTTGTTGTTATTTTTTTTTCTCCCTTAAATAAAAGCTATGCAATTTTGTTTTGAGAGTACTTATATCTAGCTAAGGCTTTATCAATGTTTCTATATTAGGTAATACACTCAGTGAACGTTCCTTAGGCTACTGGAGGGGATTGGAGAGCTTTACATTATGGAACTGTCTTTGTTTGATAAAAATAAAAAAAATAAAAAAACACACAATGACTATAGAATAAAATATATTTCCATGTGACCACAGTTCGAACTCGTGGCTCTTGACATAGAAAAATGAATGTGATAATTTGAAGAGATAAGCCACGGACACTCTACTCAATCTACCAATATACTTTTTCCTTCATAGAGATAGACGACAACCCTAAGCAAATTAATTTGATTCATTCTGAAATTCAACAAAACATTTTAGCAATTCAAGAATAAATTGAAAATATGGTCCAGAAATTCCCTCAAGACAATCCCAGGGCATGGAACTTCAAGGAACCAATCAGCAAGCAGCAACAAATGTCACATGTCTAAAGCCTTGTAGTAAAAGCTCTTAGCATTAGGGTTGATCATCGAAGGTGAAAAAATAAAAAAAATATGGGAACTTCTACCATCAGATTTCTGTGATTGACTGTGAAAACCATCACCATCAGGTGCAAATCATCGATGGTCATCTCTACTTAGCACTCTAACTTTCATTTTACTGGATTGTCATAGGAGAAGTGTCTGTGGATGGTATTTTATGGCATTGGCTGTGATTACTTGTTACCCCTCAAAGTTCTTGACTATTGTGCACGCTGAGGAGGTCAATTATGAAGCTCATAACAGCCGATGAGCTTTGCAAAATCAGCATTGGTTGATATTTGGTATGCTTCAATTTGATTAAGTGCACCTAGGCTTCTGCTATGGTGAAGGGCATTGTGGAGAAAGACTGTGCCATTTATGGAGGAACAAAGCTAAGAAGAGAATTTGGTTGGAGTTACATTCCTTTCATAGTACAAGTTAGGCGAACCAGCACATGGTCTTGTCTTTCCTGTTTTTGTTTCATAATAAGTAAAACACATTTATTTGGAAAAAAATGCCTTTATTTCTTGAGAAAGTCTCCCTTGAGGTTGATAAACTTGGTCCAGTGAGTTTCCAATTTTTAAATTCCGGTAGAAAAGTAGGGTGTCTCAAAGCCTGCAAAATACTCATTAACGGCAACAATGACTTCTTCATTCGATGAGAATTTATTCCCACTGAGCCTGATTTTCAAATTTGGATACAGGAAGAAGTCGCATGGGGCCAAATCTGGAGAATAGGGTTTATGGGGAATCAATTCAAAGCTTATTTTGTGCAATTTTACCATTGTGAAAGTTGTTTTATGGGACGGCGCCTTATCTTGGTGGAAGAGCACTTTTTTTGCCCACCAATCTTGGCCATTTATTTTTCAGCTCTTCTTTCAAATGGTCCAATAATGTTGCATAGTACTCTCCTGTTATTGTCTTACCCTTAGAATTATTAGAATAATTCCTTGAGAATCCGAAAAAACAGTGGCCATCACCTTTTCAGCTGACAAAACAGTCTTCGCCTTCTTCAGCGCACTTTCACCAGGCATTGTCCACTGTTTTGACTGCTTCTTCGACTCAGGAGTGTACTCATTTCGTTGAGAAATCTCACACACCTTCACTTGGCGATTTTCCAAAACTATACCATTAATTTTCGCCACCATATCCAATGTTGTGATCTCAACTGGGTATCTGGAGCGCGCCGCTAACTCTTCAGTGCAGCTTCAGCCACGTTTAAATTAGTTTATACAGAAATAGACAACTGCTCCAGCGTCTTCAACACAGGTGCAGAGTCCCCATGAACTTTGTCTAACTCTGCTTTGACCTGCGCTGCTGTCCACTTCTTTAACTAAAAGTGTTTTACCACTGCACTGAATTAATTGTGGCGCCATCTCATAGAAATGTATAACACTTGGATGGCTTCTGTCAATGAAGGCTACCGAAGGCCTATTTTGATGTGGCTCACAAGTCAGCCCTTGTATCTTTAATTAGGGTGGCTGGGGTGGCACAGAGCACCCATTCAGCTGGACACAGTAGACATTGGTTGCAGACTGTACGGAGACCTATAAGTCCAGTACTGTCTTAGTAAATGACAAGGCCCCTTTGCTGCATATAGGTGGCCGCATCAAGCAATACTTACTGCAGCCAAGTAATTTACTGATACAAGAATCAATGTACAGGACTAACAGAGGTTCTAGATCAAGAGGGAGTCTTGACAAAAACATTATATGGTGGTATGGTCAAGCGGAGACATACCAATCTGTTTCAGCTCACCCCATAATACTATAGGGTTTGGGACAGGTGAAAATATTAAAGCATCATCGAGGGAGATGTGTAACCTAGCATCAACCTCACCAATTGCCCATATCATAATTTCATTCAGTCCGGTGATAAATCCAAATCTATTGTTTCTATGACTACCCAGGTGTTCCGATACCTCAGGCATTAAATGGCTTACTATTGCTATCGTTGCAGATGTTTTACACTAACTAGTGCCAAAAACTATGTTTGTGTGAACTTCTCATTATTTGTTTTCAAGGTATATAAAAACCCAGCCAATGCATTGGCATCTTATTTTTTATTTTATTTAATCTTTAATATTTATGTTTATAGCGCCAGCACATTCCATTGTGCTTCACAATTGGGAACAAAACAGTAATAAAACTGAGTAATAACAGACAGAGAGGTAAGAGGGCCCTGCTCTCAAGCTTATACTCTATAGGGAAAAAGTGTAGGTGCTACGTATAGAATAATGGTCCAACCAGATTGCAGAGGCTCTTGGTGGGCTGTTCGAACCAGTCACACAGATGTGTTGAACATAGGACAGTTCAGAGTCAAGAATGACACCTAGGCAGTGAGCTTGAGAGGTAGGGTTGAATGTCGAATTGTCAACCTCGATAGAGATATCGGGTTGGTAACTACTATTGACCGGTGGAAATATTATTAATTCTGTTTTGGAAAGATGACGTATTTGGTGGGCGAGATGACACCCCAGAAGAGAAAATGTGGAGGAAGCTTGAAATAACTGCAAACCAGTGGCGCAGCGAGAGTAAGGGAGTGGTTATAATTACCTGGGCCAGGGCTTGTTGGACGGGCCCGGTGCGATCTCGGGTCCACCGACACCCCCTACCTCTCGCCTCCTTTGCTCTCTCTTACCTGTAAGCAGCAGTGGTGGGTCTGGATAGGCTGAGTTGAACACAGCAGCAGTCTCCTCTGCCTGCACCTTATGTGGGCAAGGGCGATTGTACTAATAGACCCCCCTTTTTTTAGGGGGGTTACTGCACTTCCATGATTAGGCCACATCCTCTTATATTACCCGGGCCTGGTACAGTTTTCTATGGCCCTGCTCAGAACATGCGGTACTCAGACACACACAGGTATGTGGCAGAGAAAGACAATTGCCATAGATCTTTTTCATACGTCTCTTTTAAAAAAAAGTTATACAAAGAATAGATACTTCTCTAAAGACAATTCTGAAAGTGTGATTTTTTTTTTTACTACTTATGCCCCTGGTCCGCACTATAACCTAGCTGCACATTTACGGCCTGATGCTAAGTCTGGCGGTGCAGCATCCGGGTGCGCGCCTTTAGCCGGTATTGCTCCTACAGCTACAAGCCCTTCCCTGGGGTACAGCCATGAGTCTGAATATGCAAGGACTGAGATGGCCACCTTCAGCATCTTTAGGTGACCAAATACAGCTTGGTGTGTCTTTAAACACCATCCAACACTCCATGAAAACCTGCTCCAGCCCCATGCTAGGTGCACATTGTCCGTCAGAGTATGGTCTCCTATGTGACACTCATGACACACCCATAGCACGCCCACAAGATGGGCCATCACCGTGCGTCTGCACAACCACCCAGTCACCACCCTGGAACGCCTAATACATTTTAAATATATTTCTGATATGATGACCCTCATTCTGCGACTCTATGCGCCTGACTCTGGGCCCACGCGCAGTGGAACTTAGACGCTTGCGTAGACGAAAACTATGTCCGACATTGACATTGCGTCCAACTCAGAATCAGGCCTTTAGTGATCACAGCCACAGGGCAAACTGAGTGAATCCATAAAATCCAGTAGATCACCTAGCAACACAAGCACACTCAATAGTGGTCCTTCCCTGGGAAATCAAACATATCGGTCATTACTATTGGAGGTGGGTGCGGTCTAGAATATGTACAGTATTTAGGGCTGCAGTCAATAGGTCTAACCCAAATGATCGACCATCAGGGGGGCGTTGTGGGCACAGCTGTCCCGGGCCCAGCCACTCTAACAGAGAGGGGAGGGACCGGGCTGCTTATGCTGCTGCCCACCCGCTCCGCCATCGGTCCTCTGTCCGCCGTCCGTCCTACTGCCACTGCCGCCCGTTGTTTGCCCGGCACCTGCAGGCTATTGAAAATGTCTCTCTCAAGATGGCCACCGCCTCTGAGGAGACAGTTATTAAAGATACTAGAGGAGGCTGTAGTACCTTTAATAACTGTCTCCTTTGAGGCGGTGGCCATTTTGGAAGGGACATTTTCAATAGTTCTACTTGAAGCAGGCTCCCGAACAGTCTGCTGTGGCTCCGGCAACTTTGGTAGCGGCTGCAAGGGGGGGGGGGGGGGGGGGGAGACATGCAGAACCCCTGACAACAAACAGCTCCCAAGTGAGGTACTGCTGGGGGCAAAACTCTAGGGTGTTTACACTTTCTTTTCTGTTTATATATATATATATATATATATATATATATAATACACAGTAGTGTCCGGCACTCCAATACTGGAAACAGCTGATCCCGGTGCCCGAATTGGAATAGTAGACAGCGAAGAGAAAAAAACGGCACTCGGGAATTCCAAGATGGTTATATCTGGTCTACGTTTCGTAGACCTTTAATCTCCGTCGTCAGGACATAAAATACAACAGTGAACAAAAAACATACCTTAAATACCTCACCCAGGTGCACAAGAGACGCCCACGGCAGTGTCCCGTCGCTGTCCCGCTGACGTCACCGGAAGTGACTTCACGCCCGCGTCACCAGCTGACCGAACCGGGAGCAAAGATGCTTAGGGCAGCTAGGGATAAAGCATTGTCATACCCTAGAGAGCAGGCATTAAGATACAAAAAGGAATCCACCGTACAAAACAAAATGATATGGCCACAACAATATACATCTAACTCTGAATCATTTGTGACAGCAGCCAAAAGATACTGGCCCATTGTCAATAGTGATCCCACTCTACCGGGCTTACTCAATAAATCCTTGATGCCAGGTTATCGCAGAGGCCGTAATATTAAGGATGCCGTGGTGCATAATGACATCACGGGCTTTGTAGCTAATCAACAAACTCACTTTCTGTCTAGAAAATCGGGAAATTTCAAATGTATTAACTGCACCACCTGCCAATACCTAGAGTCAGGAGCCTTTTTTTCACATCCACGATCTGGTAGAAGGTTTAAGATCAATTATCCCCTTACATGCTCTAGTACCCACGTAGTGTACTACATTAAATGCCCCTGTGGCTTGCTTTATGTGGGCAAGACAATACGTTGCTTTAAGGAAAGGATGGCAGCCCACAGATCTAGCATTAGAAAAGCGATAGAAACCGCTGAAGCTAGCGCTAACACCAGAGCTAAAATGAATGATCAACCAGTAGCCAGACATTTTCGGGATTTCCATCATGGTTTAGCCACGTTAAGGTATAAAATGATCGATTGGGTCCCCCCATGTAAAAGAGGAGGGAACAGAGATAATTTATTACTAAGTCTCGAATCCAAGTGGATCTATAAGCTGCAAATATTGCAGCGCTTTGGGCTAAATGAGCAACTTTCTTACAGTTGCTTTTTAGGTTCCTAAGCTAGGTATTGGTGTCTGTTTTACTGTCATTATAGCCAGCAATTTATAACTCCAACAACCACGTCATTATAGCTTTTTGCAAAGAATTGATGTGATTTAAGCTTTCGATTTATATCTCTAAGTCGTTTAGTATAGCTGATTAATTCTAGACGCTTCTGACATTGCTGTCATTTTCCCTGTTTTCATGCAGTGTTGTAACTATGGTGATGGGTAAACACTATCGTATATGGCCCCGGCCCCTCCTCCCGGTTCGGTCAGCTGGTGACGCGGGCGTGAAGTCACTTCCGGTGACGTCAGTGGGACAGCGACGGGACACGGCCGCGGGCGTCTCTTGTGCACCTGGGTGAGTTATTTAAGGTATGTTTTTTGTTCACTGTTGTATTTTATGTCCTGACGACGGAGATTAAAGGTCTCCGAAACGTAGACCAGATATAACCATCTTGGAATTCCCGAGTGCCGTTTTTTTCTCTTCGCTATATATATATATATATATATATATATATATATATATATAATAATAATAATAATTTTATTTACATAGCGCTCTTTCTCCAACAGGACTCAAGGCGCTTTACAGATATCAAAAACAATGCACATGATACAGAGGATTTGAGTAATATAACACTAGACAAGCAACACAGACATAAAAAAAAACCTTAAGCACACAGAAAGCATAATGCAGGATTGGTGTAGGCATTTTGGGTAATAACCTCCAAGGGTTGTGTATTCCACCCTCACAAGGTACCTGGTGCGGCAGCCATCTTGGGCACTCAGCGTAGGATTACCCAGGGTGGAATAGTCCACCCCTAGAAGTGATGACACAAAATGGGGGTGATTTCAGAGTCCTACAGTTCAGAGTAGGGTTCCAACAAAACCACCAGGTCCATGTATTTATCATCCCATCCACAAGTGTACCATATGGGGCAGCCATGTTGGGCGCACTTTGAAGGTTACACTGTGGGAGGTGAGCCATACAAGGGCCAAGTTCATATATGGGAAGACTGATGCTTGTGTAGTAGTATGATGTACCCTGCATGTAGGGCACAATGGAAAGGTGTGCAATCAGTGGAGGTAAACATTACAGGAAAAACACACGGTGGGGTGGAAGCAAGCAATGAAGAAAAAGAAAAAAAAGACACAATAGCAGGCAACTAGTAGCAGAAGTAGGATTGGGATAACATTATTTTGATCAGATCTTAGTACGGGTGGGTAGGAGAATGTGGGCGGCATACTGAGAAGCAATGGGGATGTCCCTGCTGAGTCTGGTGCTGTGCCCCCACAGTTCCCTGTTCATCTTGATGGTTAGGCCCAGGGGCAGACTTGATGTTCTCAGCCAGAGAGATGGTAAGCCTGGTCTTGGTGTTCTCATGCTTGAGGCGAGGAGAGGCCACATAAAGTTCCAGAGTTTTTGCGGCTGTAATGCAGTCCTTCTGTTAATTTGTAACTTTGTTTGCCTTCTGTTTTCCTTCGGTTTAACACAGGTATAACACTGCTGTTGTTTTAAGCTGCCACTTGATAACTAGCCACTTCATAAAATAGCCACTGCAGCGTTCTAATAGGCCTGGCGTCCTATGCTATACTGAGTAAATAAGTCTACAAACACATGTCCTTTCTTATTACAACCTCCTCCCCCACACAGCAACCCTCCCACCAAAAGGTGTTAATCAACTACCAAATGTGAGGTTTGTAAAACCCAGTCAATCACTATAAATTTTTGCACACTACAGATATTAATCCACTTGGAACAATTTTCTAAACATGCAATGTAATGTGCAATGGTCTGCAATAATTACCAAGTAGATCTTTACTAAAAGAGTAGCAATGGTCTGCAATAATTACCAAGTAGATCTTACTAAAAGAGTAGCAATGGTCTGCAATAATTACCAAGTAGATCTTTACTAAAAGAGTAGCAATGGTCTGCAATAATTACCTGTTGACGAGAAGGAGAGACAGGAGTCAATTTTGAATATCAGTTGAAGATGTAACTAATGACACACAGGTATAACACTGCTGTTGTTTTGAGCTGCCACTTGATATATATATATAGTTTATGTAACTATTATTATTTTTATTTTTTTTATTTTGGGGGTGGGAGGTGGGGCCTGCCTATTTTGCCCTGGTCGACATGCATTAGGTGGACAGGTACAAAAGGTCAACAGATAAAAGATCGACAGTGGTTAAGGTCGACATGTACAAAAGGTCGACAGGCTCACCACGCTTCAGGCATGGTATTCCCAGTCTTAGTCCACGTGCACAGTAAATTAAGCAAAGTTGGGGAAACATGTAAAAATCCATATGGGGAGGTTCTTGGACATTGTAGCTGCCTGGTCTGCAAGGACATGGCTGAGGTGGAAACCCATAGTTTTGAGTCTGAGACTCGGAGGAAGACGCCCGTTACAGTTGTGTCACTGCTACATTTTAATGACTTATATTTAGCCCACACTTGGTGACCTTACGGCTGCCGCCTCTGGGAGGGACACCAAGGGTGCAAGTATGATTTATCCGCTGTTCTGGCTACTGACATTGATTAGTTCAGTTAGTTTAATATTTTATAGTATACTTTGTGATGCTATAATGAATAGTTACATTTTTGCATGCCTTTCTGTCTATGGGGCAGATCAGTGGCGTAACTAGCGAGCGGTGGGCCCAGGTGCGACAAAATGCTTTGGGCCCCCCCCCTCCCATCCAAGTCCACCCCTTCACCTTTGGAGAGGATCTGTTGAGGGGGACCTGCTCAAGGCCAGAGAAATGGATACCTAGCAACAGTGCCGTAACTAGACATTTTAGCACTGTGTGCAAGAAACGGCATCGGAGCCCCACCCCTGCATGCAAAACAGGGGCAGTGCGCGCCGTAGGCGCGCGCAAAAATACATAGTGGCGTGGCTTCGTGGGGAAGGGGTGTGGCCACAAAATAATACCAATTCATAAAACGGTGCACAGTAGTCTCCATTATTCCCATTACGCCGCACAGTAGCACCACTACACCAGGTAGAGACCCTTTTACACCTTACGGCGGACAGATTCCTCTTTTTACACATTACGGCAGACAGCGTCCCCTTTTTACACATTACGGCAGACAACGTCCCCCTTTTTACACATTACGGCAGTCAGTGTGCACTTTTTACACATAACTGCAGACAGCGTCCCCCTTTTTACACATAGCAGCAGACAGCGTCCCCTTTTTACACATAACGGCAGACAGCGTGCCCTTGTTACACATAGCGGCAGACAGCGTGCCCTTGTTACACATAGCGGCAGACAGCGTACACTTTTTACACATAACGGCAGATAGCGTACCCTTGTTAAACATAGCGGCAGACAGCGTACACTTTTTACACATAACGGCAGACAGCGTGCCCTTTTTACACATTACGGCAGACAGCGTGCCCTTGTTACACATTACGGCAGACAGCGTGCCCATTTTACACATTACGGCAGACAGCGTGCCCATTTTACACATTACGGCAGACAGCGTGCCCTTTTTACATATTACAGCAGACAGCGTCCCCCTTTTTACACATTACGGCAGACAGATTCCCCATTTTTACACATTACGGCAGACAGATTCCCCATTTTTACACATTACGGCAGGCAGATTCCACCTTTTTACACATTGCGGCAGGCAGATTCCACCTTTTTACACATTGCGGCAGGCAGATTCCCCCTTTTTACACATTGCGGCAGGCAGATTCCCCCTTTTTACACATTGCGGCAAGCAGATTCCCCATTTTTACACATTGCGGCAGGCAGATTCCCCATTTTTACACATTGCGGAAGAAAGAAAGAAAGAAAGAAAGAAAGAAAGAAAGAAAGAAAGAAAGAAGAATTATACTTACCCTCTCCGCTGGCTTAGGCTCCCCGGTGCAGCTTCTGGTCACTCACAATTCCCGGGCAGGAGAGAAGGAGGAGGAGGGAGGTGGAGGAGGGAGCCGCAGCAGCGCTGTGTTATTGGTGGAGGCGCTGCTGCCCCTCTGCTTCACTATAGGCTGTTCTCGGAAGACAGCCTATAGTGAAGCAGAGGGGCAGCAGCAGCAGCGCCTCAACCAGTAACAAAGTGCTGCTGCGGCTCCCTCCTCCACCTCCCTCCTACTCCTTCCCCCGTACCGCTGCTCCTCTCTTCTCCGGGGGGCCATAGGTGTGCGCAGAACATTTTATTAGGGGGTGCACCGTCGCAGGGATGTGTTTAGCACCACCTACTGGGCGTGTCTAGCACCGCCTATTGGGCATGTCTAGCACCACCTACTGGCACTCAAAGCAATATAAATCACATACCACAAGGGGCGTGACCACTGCAAATGTGAGTGTGTCAACATGACACACCACCTGTTTCTCATCACTCTGGGAGCATTCCTTTCCATTTCATATGCACCTTACTTACAGTATTGATAATGTCGATATTATCTTAAACCATAAAGCTATACCTCTAGATACACTTTTACCGTGGAGCCGCTATGGCCGCTAGACTGAATATACGTGCTACGCACTTTGTACGCTATTTGCTTACAGAGTCCCGTACGTGGTACGTACTTGGTGTACACACGCCGCGCTGAGTGTACAGAGTACGCACAGCGCACGCACACACAATTGATAACCTTTAAACCTTGTTAGTGTTACAATGAAATGATATGATTACACTTTAAACCCTTAGCAGCAAAGTACTGCAATGATGTTATACTTTAAACCTTAAGTAGCACTGGCGGTGTAAAGTACCCGCAGTGCGTACACCTTATCAATACTTATAAACCTTATACAGTTAAATATGCTCTTAAACCCTTGCAGGAAAGTGAGGACACAACACCGATTTGTAGTTGAAACCACAGGGTTCTAAGGCTGCCGTGGATTATTACAAAAGGTAAAACAGTACAAATCATACACTACAGGCTAACAAGATAAATCTAAACAGAATAATGGCTACCGAGAATGTACATACGTGAGAATGTTCGCAGGCGCAACCCGGACGGTTCTCCGCTTGTCAGGTAGAAATCGTTCAGAGTCTTCTGACCGGCCAGGCAACAATGGGCTTTTTATACACAACTTACATACACAATACAATGGTCACTGTAATCTCATTGTCCATTGGACACTGAGATGTGTCTTTTCATTACAGGAGAGGTCATAGGTTGATTTGAAAAGATGGGCGATGTCTTTCCCCAACTGCTCTTGTGGGTGGTATCCTCTGGATTCCCGCCGCATACATAATATACAGTAAATACAGTTAATATCTATATTCTACTTTTGCACATAACTATACGCTGGAACATGCAATCTTTCTCTAACCAATACCGTAATGTTACCCTTAAAATACCCTACAGCTGGATACTAGACATCACCTTCCAACCTTTATCTGACCCTTCCTATCATGCAAAGGCAAATCCCTTAGTCCTAGAACTGTTTAAACTGTTGATACTTGCTGATGTGGTGCAGGGGAACTATGTGTACAAAATGCACTATTTGGGTTAAATATGTAATGTTCTAATAACCCTCTACGCGCTCACTAACTCCGCCGTAAATACCCATACCACGCGCATGATCGCAGGAGCGATCCTACGCAAATTGCGGATATGTGCACGCACGGCGGACTGAGTGCACACGCAGCGGGCATGTGCATGGGGTTAGTACAGGGTATATGCATTACAATATTTTTCGACTTTGACAGTATATGGTGGTTTCTCACAACGGGGAACCTCTGAAGAAATGTCCTCCCTGGGCAGACGGCATCTTCTATCATTAATCACTATTCATGTAGGAAATTACATGGTCCAAAAGATGTAGAAGAAGATGAAGATCATCATAATGTCACAGAGGTTCAACCAGACTCATGTCACCTCCTACCCCCTGCGTCTCTCAGCCACACCATCATCTCCTCCCTGTGTTTCTCAGCCACACCATCATCTCCTCCCTGTGTCTCTCAGCCATACCCTCATCTACTCCCTGTGTCTCTCAGGCACACCCTCACCTCCCCTCCCTGTGTTGTCTTTCACCCCAACCATCATCCCCTCCCAGCGTTGTCTGTCTTCCACATTCATCTCCCGCCTGCGTCTCCCTGTCACACATCTCTTCCAATCTGCCTCACTTGTGTCTCTCAGTCTTCCCTTCACTCTGTGCCTCTCAGCCTCCCACCCTGCACTCTGCCTATCAGCCTGCCCCCTGCACTCTGTGTCTATTAGCCTTCACCTCCCTTCATGCTGTGTCTAGTGCCTCTTACACATATGCCCCCAGTAATGCCAGACACATATGTGCCCCTTACTCAATGCCATCAGTGGTGCCATATACACATATGCCCCCAGTGGTGCCAGATAAACATATGCCCTCATAGTGCCAGATACACATATGCTCCCAGTGGTGCAAGATACATATATGCCAGATACATAAATGCCCCCAGTGGTGCCAGATATACATATGCCCCCAGTGGTGCCAGATAAACATATGCCCTCATAGTGCCCACATATGCCCCTAGTGGTGCCAGATACATATATGCCCCCAGCGGTGCCAGATACATAAATGCCCCCAGCGGTGCCAGATACATAAATGCCCCCAGCGGTGCCAGATACACATATGCCCCCAGCGGTGCCAGATACATAAATGGCCCCAGCGGTGCCAGATACATATATGCCCCCAACGGTGACAGATACACATATGCCCCCAGCAGTGCCAGATATATATATATATGCCCCCAGCAGTGCCAGATACACAAATGCCCCCAGCTGTGCCAGATACACATATGCCCCCAGCGGTGACAGATACACATATGCCCCCAGCGGTGACAGATACACATATGCCCCCAGCAGTGTCAGATATATATATGCCCCCAGCAGTGCCAGATACACAAATATCCCCAGCGGTGCCAGATACATATGCCCCCAGTGCTGCAAAATATATATATGCCCCCAAGCTGCCAGATACATAAATGCCCCCAGTGGTGCCAGATAAACATATGCCCCCATAGTGCCCACATATGCCCCTAGTGGTGCCAGATACATATATGCCCCCAGCGGTGCCAGATACATAAATGCCCCCAGCGGTGCCAGATACATAAATGGCCCCAGCGGTGCCAGATACATATATGCCCCCAGCGGTGACAGATACACATATGCCCCCAGCAGTGCCAGATATATATATATGCCCCCAGCAGTGCCAGATACACAAATGCCCCCAGCGGTGACAGATACACATATGCCCCCAGCGGTGACAGATACATATATGCCCCCAGCAGTGTCAGATATATATATGCCCCCAGCAGTGCCAGATACACAAATACCCCCAGCGGTGCCAGATACATATGCCCCCAGTGCTGCAAAATATATATATGCCCCCAAGCTGCCAGATACATAAATGCCCCCAGTGGTGCCAGATAATATGCCCCCAGTGCTGCCAGATACATATGCCCCCAGTGCTGCCAGATACATATATGCCCCAATGCTGCCAGATACATAAATGCCCCCAGTGGTGCCAGATAATATGCCCCCAGTGCTGCCAGATACATATGCCCCCAGTGCTGCCAGATACATATATGCCCCCATGCTGCCAGATACATATATGCCCCCATGCTGCCAGATACATAAATGTCCCCAAGCTGCTAGATACATAAATGCCCCCAGCGGGGACCAAATAATATGCCCCCAGTGCTGCCAGATACATAAATGCCCCCAAGCTGCCAGATACATAAATGCCCCCTGTAGTGCTCACCCTCCTCTGCTGACGCCAGTTCCCGTCTCTGATGCTGAGGGGAGGAGAACGCACCATGCGTCTCTCCTGTGTCTCACCTCACTCACTGTGTCCCTGGCTGTCAGCCAATCAAAGCTCACGGCCCGGCAGCCAATCAAGAGCCGGTCCGCGAGCTCTGATTGGCTGACAGCAGAGAGACATTTTAAATGACAGCCGGAGACGGGGACTCAGTGAGGGGCAGGAGAGACGTGCGCTGCGCTCTCTTCCCTTCAGCGTCAGAAACGGGAATTGCCGGCGGCAGCAGCAGCAGAAGGCGGCGTGTGTGCGGGGGTGCAGTACATTAGGGGGTGCCTGTGCGCACCAGGCACCCCCCGTGCGCACGCCTATGCGGGCGGCTGTGCGCTGCGGGCAGCGGTTGCCCGCAGCACACAGCGGCATGTAATAAGTCAGTTTGACTCATTACATGCTTTGGGCCCCTGGACAGAGGCGGGCCCCAGTGCAACGCACTGGTTGCACTGGCCGTAGTTCCGCCTCTGGGGCAGAGGTATTAAGCCATGGAGAGAGATAAACTACCAACCAATCAGCTCCTATCTCTCATGTTTCAAACACAGCCTGTAACATGGCAGTTAGGAGCTGATTGGTTCGCATTTTATCTCTCTCCACTGTATCACTCTACAAAGCTTAGTACATCTATGTCTGTATTTTAAGATGTTTATGTTGCTCTGGGGGCTGGTCTCATACACCTAGGGACATATGTTAATGTTATAGGGTCCGCGTTTGCCGAAGGTGCCGGATGCCTCCCGTTTTTTTAAAATCGGCAATCATTTAGACTAGAGTGCAAAACTATACCTTGTAAATGATTGCCACTTTAAAAAAACATCCGATATTGGCCGGTATCCCACACCTCTATCAAACGGTTCTGGTATGAATGGTCGACCATGGTAGGTCGACCACTATTGGTCGACATTGGTGTGGTCGACATGGACAAATCGTCAACACATGAAAATGGTCGACACAGGATAGGCCGACACATGAAAAGGTCGACATGGATTTTTTTACTATTTTTGGTGTCATTTTTTCTGTAACATGACCAGTAACCTCAATTAGTGTACCTCTTCCCCTTGCATGGCGAGTGTCTGCGGGCAAGGTGCCTCACTTCGCCACCGCTGCGCTCCGCACAGGTTACCGTTCCCAATCGTAGTCCACATGGATAGTAAAGTATGGAAAAGTTAAATATCTTTAAAAAAAAGAAGCCACGTCGACCCTTTCATGTGCCGACCTGTCCCGTGTCGCGACTATTTTCATTTGTCGACCATTTGTCCACGTCGACCATGTCAGTGTTGACCGCTAGTGGTCGACCTAGTGACTGTCGACCTAAGTTGGGTCGACCTGCCAAACAGATACCCTGTCAAACTCGGACGCTATTACATATGCCCTCTGGTCTTCTGTGCTTTAAAAATAAGTTATTCATTTATATAAATATTCCTTTGATATATTAATATATATATACTTAAAAAACAAACCGTTATGTGTGCTTGTGACCGTGTGTTTGTGTCATCTGCAGAATGATCCGTGAGATTCCTTCAAATCACTTTAAAATCTTAAAATTCACACAAATTTCCTTTACGATATCCAATTTAGCAGATTTTTTTTTTCTCTTAAAGGAACGGCGCCGGATATTCAGGAGACGGAAAATAGGATGAGTTCTTCAAAGTAAAATAAATAAACGAATAAAATGAACCATAAAAAATGGGGACCTTGATGCAACTCGGTTAAACCGGAAAGGAAGACATTTAAGGTCCGCGATTTTAATTCTATTAATTCATTAAAGTCATGGACTATCTTGCAGAGAGTGATTCCTATTTCATGTTCCCCACTTGGATTTCGCATGGTGCCCCGAGCTATGATTCCTCCTGTATTGCACATCAGACAAGAATACTATGCCTCACTATCTCATATTAAACCCAACAGAAGATTTGTCTAGCTACAGCCGCTGCAGTCATGGTAACATTAGGAATCTACCGTTTGAAATACACATTGGAGAATTTAATGCATTGATTAAGTAGAGTACTATTAATACCGATTCAGCCGCCAGCACACTATTTTCCTTATAACAGCCAAAGATATGTTGTCTTAACATAATGGCGATATTATTTTAGAACGTCCTGTGTGACCACCGGACTCACACGTTTGCAATTTTTAATCCACTAGCGAAACATATATTTTCCATTTCATCCCAGAACTTTGGGCCGGCATTAATCCACGTCGGTGTCGGAGCAGCAGTCTGCAGAACTGCCTCTTTTGACCCCATCAACATCAGAAAGTGTTTCAAATCTCAGTCATCTTTGACAGCCTTTGAGCTAAGAGAAGAGACAGTCTTCCTGACACAAAGACTTCTGGCCTGGGGTAAGAAGAAAAAAAATCCTTTCAAAAAATAAAAATAAAAGGAGAATTGTTGAACACTCTGCAGACCCTGCTCCATTCGTATTCAGGTGGCGAGTGTGTTTCATCAGTTGCGAGAGCTTATTGGCTTTTCAGTGGATGTAGACATTTTGTCTCTTGCACCTCGGATAAGTTACCGGTCAGGTTGCGGTCTCGTTTCACAGACGTCACAGAATAAAGGGCTGTGGGGTTTACACCATGCGCTTAATTACAGTTTCTCATGGGAAACCTGAACGCTCTCATCTGCAGAGATATTTGCCATGCGATATCAGTTTAAGTAGACGTCTTCTTATGTGATAATAGCATATGGTAATCCTCCTTGGGATAAAACAAGAGTCTTACATCTTGTAACAGTCATTTCTTCTTGTTATTTTTTTGTGCAATTTATTTAAGTACCAGAATAATATCTTTTGCTCGATGTGATTATATTTTATTAGGTTAACGTGAAAATCATGGTACAATGGGGGTCATTCCGGGTTGATCGCTCGCTGCCATTTTGCGCAGTGATCAGGTTACTACTGCGCATGCGTATGCACCGCAATGCGCACGCACATCGTACGGGTACAAAGAGGATCGTAGCTGAGCGATGGATTTAACGAAGACTCCATTCGCACAGCCGATCGCAAGGAGATTGACAGGAAGAAGGCATTTATGGGTGTCAACTGACCGTCTTCAGGGAGTGGTTGGAAAAACGCAGGCGTGTCCAGGCGTTTGCAGGGCGGGTGTCTGACGCCAATTCCGGGACCAAAAGGACTGAAGTGATTGCAAGGGCTGAGTAAGTCCAGAGCTACTCAGAAACTGCAAAAAACTTTTTCGTCCCGCTCGGCTGCACACGCGTTTGTACACTTGCAAGCGACAATACACTCCCCAGTGGGCGGCGACTATGTGTTTGCACGGCTGCAAAAAGTAGCTAGCGAGCGATCAACTCGGAATGAGGGCCAATGGCTTATGTAGGTGCACGGTAAAAGCACCTAAAATAATAGTTGTGCTTTTTAAGTTAAGCAGTAAGTTGTTGAACTCTGCAATGTCCGTACAGTACATATAATACACCAGTATTGTTCCATTTCATGCAAGCAGCGACATTTAATAAAAGCATTATCACGCATTATACTGTATAAACTCTCCCACAATATGTCCGCAGTGCCCCATATAGGGGGTAATTCAGACTGGCAGTCTGAATTACTATGCACAGTGCGCACGTGCAGCAGGTGCAGTGCACATGTGCAGCCAGTGAAATGCTATCAGACTGACTGACAGGCAGAGTCGGTCGCGGGGCGGGAGGGGGCGCGCTAATGGCGTTAGAACGCCGTTGGCGGGGCGCGGTCCAGACAACGGAGGCATGTCCAGACCGTTGGGGGGTGGGCTGCCGCGGCTGCGTGACGTCACGCAGCCGCTGCAACCCGGAATGCGACAAGTAGCTCCCTGCCGGCACGCAGAAGCTGCGCAGGTAGGGAGCTAGTTGTCAAGTACAAAAGCATCGCCGCTGTGCAATGCTTTTGTACTTTTGTGTGGGGGGCCTGACATGCGGGGCGACTAGCCCTGTGCTGGGCGTCCCCCCGCATGTCAGAGTAAATGATCTTAGATTTAAATTTTGCACATCTACAATCAACTATGAATTACCTGCCCCCTGCACGGTCCGGGCACACCTGCATTGCCTGGACCGTGCCCCCAAAACGGCAGCCAAATGCCGCCAGCCCGCCCCCTCCCGCCCGGCGAACCCCTCTGCCTGTCAATCAGACAGAGGCGATAGGTGGGATGAGATGCCGATTGCATCTCAGGAATGTACATGCGCACTACGGCGCCTGCGCAGTTAAGACCTGATAACCCGGATCAGACCAAAGCACAAAGCAGCAATCAGGTCTAAATTAGCCCCATTATTCCAGCAGGTTCCATTATCATACCAGCAATGCATAACAGTATACCAGTGTCCTACAATATATCATAATAGCCGCGGCACTAACTGTGGCTCCCTGCTTCCCTCCTCCGTCTCCCCTAGTACCACGCTCGGGGAGGGGGGGGGGTGCGTTTCACAGAATGACGCAGTTGCGTCGTGATGTCACGACGCAACCGCGTCATTCTGCGAAACTATGCCCCCCCCAAGCGGAGTACTGAGGAAAAGGGGGAACCAAGTTACAAAGAGGGAGAGGCGGCCGGCGTGAGCAGCGACTGGGGAGGCGGGCCGAAGAGCGGGAATCGCCTCTGTAAGTATACTCTCTCAATCTCTCACTCTGAGTGCCATGTAAAATGGGGACACTTGCCTGCCATAATGTGTAAAATGGGGACACCTGCCGTAATATGTAAAATGGGGACTCTTGCCTGCCGTAATGTGTAAAATGGGGACACTTGCCTGCCGTAATGTGTAAAATGGGGACTCTTGCCTGCCGTAATGTATAAAATGGGGACTATTGCCTGCCGTAATGTGTAAAATGGGGACACTTGCCTGCCGTAATGTGTAAAATGGGGACTCTTGCCTGCTGTAATGTATAAAATGGGGACACTTGAATGCCGTAATGTGTAAAATGGGGACACTTGCCTGCCGTAATGTGTAAAATGGGGACACTTGAATGCCGTAATGTGTAAAATGGGGACACTTGCCTGGCGTTATGTGAAAATGGGGACTCTTGCCTGCCGTAATGTGTAAAATGGGGACACGTGCCTGCCGTAATGTGTAAAATGGGGACTCTTGCCTGCCGTAATGTGTAAAATGGGGACACGTGCCTGCCGTAATGTGTAAAATGGGGACTCTTGCCTGCCGAAATGTGTAAAATCGTGACACTTGCCTCCAGTATTGTGGAAAATGGAGACACTTGCCTGCCGTAATGTGGAAAATGGGGACTCTGCCTGCTGTAATGTGGGGATTTAATGTATCAAGGGCATTGCGGTGTGTGGCATAATATGGTGCAGGGGGCATTACTGTGTGGGGCTTGTCAAAGTCAGAAAAATATCCCCATGCACGTTGCCATATTTGCACCGCACACTGGTCCGTGCTGCGCATGCGTACGCTCTCCCGTGAAGGCGCATACCCGCAATAGCGTGCACTCACAGGCGCGGTATGCGTATTTACGGTAGAGTTTATGTAGTCGTAGCGTGCGACTCATTCGTTACATATTTTCACAATTAATGTAGTTTATAGATCATGATCCCTTTGATAGTTTCTGAAAGTTTGGTTAATATAGAAGGTCCCTGTTTAAAGTAATCCCTCTTTGTATTGTACGAAGGGTCTAACAGGAATCATACAGCAGTGTTTGGTACCCATCGGAAGAGTATTTAATTAGCAATATTCCGGTGTTGGTTTGGAGCGTATTAATCGCTCGTGCGAATAGTTATGGACATAAGAAGTTTATGTCCATTTCTATTATTTACTCATACTCAGGTATGCGGCGGGAAACCTAGTTTCCCACCCACCTGAGCTGTTGGAAATCGTCACAGCCCACCTGTATGAATCAACCTATGACCTTTTGTTGTGATACAGGGTCGAATTCCTTCATCCAATGGACAATGGGATTGTAGGGACTATGAGATTGCATTGTGTGTGGGGCATAAATAGGCAGGCCGACCACATCCAGCTCTAACTCTTCAACGGTTCTCATTGCTGAAAATCGGGTGCTGGATGTCCAGGCGCATGCGATCGTTTACCCTTGTGCGTAAGTTTCTCTCCGTAATCATTGTCTTTCTGTGAGCCAATTTCTCTCATCTCTCTCCGTCTCTCTCTCTCTTTCCCTTCTCTTTCTCTCGTATCTCCCCTAGACTAGTATTGTATTGTATTAGATAGTATTGTATTTTGGTTAGGAAGTCTCTGTTATATTGTAGTGTATCATTTGTACTGTTATCCCCTTTTACAAGTATATTAGATATAATACAGTTAATAGGCTTTGGACCCTAAACCAGTATCTGTGTATTTCCTATAGTGTTAAGTGTTCACTTGAGCGTCGGTGACGCTCAAGCAGCTTTGTAGTTAGTCAGGTTACACAAGGTTGCACTTACACCCTGTACTCACATTAAGGTATTCTGTGAATTTCATTGGTATAAGGTTTAGACATAAAGGTATAGCGTTGTGAGCGTCTGCGCCGCTGGTGATCTCCTCGTGGTCTCGAGCGTCCGCTACGCCATAGCGAATCATTACTCTAGTCATAGCCAATAACGTGTCCTGTGATCACTGGGCCGTGAGCGAACGTGACGCTTGAGCGTCTCGCCTACGGCTGAGCGATCGTTACGCAACTAGCGTACCATTACGGTACTTCTTAAGTAAACAGCGTACAGTGTTCTTAGACTTCATAAAGGGTTGTTTATACGACAAGGGAATTTAGCATTGTCAATTGGGGACTCGTCCTATCCTTCTCATATCTGCACTAGGTAGATCAGCAGACATTATCCCCCCAGCAAAGGGTGGGAGGTTGTCTCGCAGTGCTGACGGGATAAGCGTCTGCTTCGCTTAGATAAAGAGTGCTGAAGGAATCCGGGAACCGGAAGTAAGAACAAAACGCTTGTGTCTTTTAAAACTGTTTTATTTCTCTTCTGTCTTGCGTATACACGCACGCATACATTTATCTGCATTTCTTTTTCAAATTTCGTATATCACTATTCCTGTTTGCCAAGTTTTATAGTTGATAGAAAGTGCTAAAAGAGATTTGCTGTTATTTCATAGTAGAGGTAATAGTTAAAGTATAGACCAACACACGGCTTGTCTGGGAGATAAGGCAGTCAGTGTGGTGTGCGGTAGATGATCAGGGATCATCTACATTGATAAAGGTAGAAATTGTGTTACGGTGGATCTTTGTTTTGCGTACATGTGTCCCTAACAAAAGACTTGCGTACGCAATCCAAACGGCAGACGCACGCAGCGTACATTACGCAACGTAGCGTCTGGTTACGCCCACGTAGCTCAAGTCACGAAAAGTTGAATTAGCGCAAAGCGATAATTAGCGCAAAGGCGATAAGTAACGCACAGCGGTAAATAACGCGACGCGGTAAATAACGCAAATCTATTTTTGGAAAAATCTGAAATTTAGTTTAACAGATCCTGCTCCTAATTGGTAACACAGTTGGACTGAAGACAATTTCTGCGCAGAAATAGATATAGAAACAAAGTGTACATGTGTTGAGTGAGTGTGTTTTTATCACATAAGTTTATATAACTTAGAGGTTGAACCAAAAAGGAAAGTCGGGTACTCGTCAAGGGACACACGTGTAAGTGACATATACGGTGGCTAGGGAGGCATCCTTGGTTAAATAATATTTGAGCATTAGAGTATAGCGGACCATAAGGTAACAGACCAGGAGGTCATAAGGTAACAGACCAGGAGGTCATTAACAGACGGTAACAGACCAGGAGGTCATAAGGTAACAGGTAAAATAGACAAAGAGGTCCGCTATAAAGGTACAAGAGGCACAACGCCTGGGGTGTTGGTGCAGAACCCATATAGGCCATAAGCTCTTGCTGAAGGAATCGCGGCCGGAAACATCGATTCCATTGATCTTTCAGTACATGACAAGTAGTGCTTATGTACTGAACGATTGGACCGCACGTAATTGTGTGCAGTAGTTAGTAATCTGACCTAATACCATTAGAGTAAAGTGGTCACAAACGCTATTTGTACATTCTGACGTGATTTGTGTAATTTTTTATTTTTAAAGGGAAGTTCGCTGGTCACTCAGGAACTATCTAACAACCCCAACTTTACTGGAAAGAGTAAGTGTCCTTCGGGTAACCCTCATATGTTCCAGTAAACAGAAGGTTCACAGGGGCCCTGGGTTGGGTACAGCAGCTCTGGTTACAGTTATTGCAGTACTGGCCAACGTGGGCGAGAAGTAAGTGGGGTACTTGGTAAACCGCCACCGCCGGCCTGCCCAGGACATCTTGGTTTGTTTGTAAGGGTTCGCTGAAAACCTTGAGATAAAGATCCAAGGAGGAATAAGCAACACCTGCAGAATTATGGGGGCCAGTTGTTCAGGTAGGGGGCGATCAACCTCGGTTCGGGTTGATTCAGAGAACCGACCCGTTGGGTCGGCAAGGTACATCATGTGTGAAAAATACGGAAGTCACACAAAAGCTTTATGTGATGAATGGGAGAGAATGACTGTACAAGACAGGGACAAAGTCCCAAGAATAGGTAGCTTCAGTCCAGACGTGTTACAAAATTTAAGGAGGAGGATATGTCTCATTGAACCAACAAAGAGACGAAGTAAACATTATGATTATGTGCAGTTAGGGCAACAGGAAGGTGAATTACAAAGAGATTCAATTGACTTTTCTGAATCTTATCTTGAGAGGAGAGACATGGCATCGGGGAGGATTATGGTTGCGGAGAAAAGCACAAGGTTGAACAATAAAAACGCTCTTAGCAACTGTAGTATAGATTATAAGAATAAGTGTAATAACTGTAACAATGATTATTGTAATACTGTTGAATGTACAACTATTAACCTATGCAAGTTGCACCCCATGTCAAACTTCCCTCAGGAATACAAACAAGAAAGTGAGCCCAGAACGATGTCAGCACCTCTTCCAGCAACCATCACAAAAGCCATCCAGGTGGACGCGACCAAATTGGTAAAGGCAATAATCGAACCCCCTAACGGAGGGTCAGGTGAGGTCGTGTCCACAGGTACGTACAATGTTTCATATCACGCACAAACAGATATACCCCAAAATATAAGACCAACACAAGATGATGTAACTGAGCTCGATCTGGCCAGGGTGATCTCAGTCCCCAATGGGAAGACTGACGATCAGGGAATCATTCCCGTCAAGGACAGTGCAATGCGCTGTCTCTGGTCCCGGACCGAATTGAGATCAATTGTGTCTGAATTTCCTGATCCTAGGAAAAATCTAGTCAAATGTCAAAAGTTTATTAAAGAACTAGGAAACGCCACAGGACCCACCAACCAAGAGTGGCGGACAGTGCTGAGGGCATGTTTGCCCTCCAGTGTTGACCCTGAAAAATTCATTGCTGATTGTAAATTAAACACGGAGGTACCTTGTATGGAAGAACACAATCAGGAATGTATTAGGCAGATTAACCGACAGTTAGGAATATATTTCCCAGCTGCTGTCAAGTGGAATGACATTCTCTCCATAAGGCAAAACGAAAGGGAAAATGTTTCTAATTATTTCAATCGAGCACTGCAAATAATGGCTAGAAACACTGGGATCGCAGACATCAAGACAAATGCACAACATAAAGGAATAGCGGTTAAGGTATTAATGAATGGTTTAAAAGATGAATTAAAAACAAGGGTACAGACCACCAACCCAAACTGGAGAGATATCTCGGTGACCGCACTAAGAGAGGCCGTCATCAATCATGATCAGAATATCACCAGATACAGAGAGTCACAAAGAGATGAGTTAATGGCAGCAAATATACAGGCCCAAAACACAAGACCACCCCAACAAAAGCCCCATACCCCTGTGAGAAATCCAGATATGGAAGTCTGTTACAATTGTCATAAAAAGGGACACTTTGCAAGAGATTGTAGATCAAGAGAAAGACAACACCATAATCATAAAATCCAAGGAATCAGGGAAGTACAGGGGAAACGATTGATGATGATGAGCATCCGAGCGTTTGAGGAGGCATCAAATCAACCAAAACCTCAGGTCATTGACACGTGGAGGAAGCCCAGGATTTGTTATCATTGTAGGAGAGAAGGGCATTATGCTAGCAACTGTAATAACCCACATAAAGTTAGACCCCCTAGACCAAGAAATGAGCAAAATTACAATACACACCATTATAATCAGGGATCACATAGGCAGGAAAGGTGATTATTAGGAATGGAGGCAAGCCTGAGGTAACGGTTAATGAAGTGGGAGGTCATTCACTGAAGACACAGGAATGACCAGGTGAAAAGTTGTAAATGTATTTGTGAAAAATGTTTTTTTTTCTCTCTCTCTCTATCCCCATCTCTGACTAGTATTGGTAAGAATTCACACATTGCATATCCACTTGGTCCTTGCAGAAGTCTACCAAACCCCAGCATGACCTCCGCCACAATGTATTTCTGGCCAGATACAGACAGTGGAGTAATGCAGGTGCTGGTGGGGAGGGACTGCTCAAGGAGACCAGTAGACACATAGATATGACAGCCTAATAAGTCTGACAATGTTTTTCTAATGCTAACAATGTTTTCTTAATGTTGACAATGTTTAAAAATGCTTTGTTTCTCTTTTCTTATTGATGGTTATTGTCGAGTTATGTAATGTATATATGCACATGAATTGTTCTCTATCTCTTTTGTTTTTTTTTGTTGTCTCTCTCTTCCCACTCATGTTTCCATGGTTTAAAGATGCTATGTCACCCCTCAGTTGGACCAATGGTAATGCCAGATTTTTGCTCCTTACAGAAAGATCGCCGGTTAGGAAGGAATATTGCATCACCAGAATGTTCGTTTGGAAGACTGAGAGACCGCACCTTTGAGAGGACAGCAGAACAAGAAGAACAACAAGACGAGAGAACTTATTATCGTAACAAGTTCTCTCCCCCTCAAACTGTTTTCTTATACCCCCTTTACAAATTTCTTCTTTTCTCATCCTGTAAGATGGACTTGCCCCAAGAGACTGTGATATGGATTTTCCTGTTGACCATGATGTTGACCAGAACAGTCTGTTTCGGTGAGAGTACCAGTGAGGTCGAGAAAGGATCCAGAAAGGTCCTGATGACTGAGACGGAGGTGTAAATTTCCAATAGCAACCCAAACCAACAAGCAAAGGCGAGTATCAGAAAACGATCCGATAGAAGAAATTGTGATGGATTGTTAACTGAAGAAAACTGTATCTGTAGGCTCTGTGACAATTTGATTGAAGATGGATGCATAAAGAAATGCCAATCCAGTTTTAATATCCATATGGACCGGCATCCATTGAGTGACTATCACTCTTTAGTGGGTAATGTGTTAAACAAAACAGATTGTTGGGTATGCTCTCAAGTACCTCAGGGTCATAGCAAATCAGGGCTAGTACCATTTCCTTTAACGTTAGGGGAGGTACTTGAGCTAAGTGGTGGGAGACCGGTGGACCGGAGGTTTAACATCTCCAGCCCTCCTAGTTTGAAGCTCCACCAATACCATGTGGATAGGTCCCTATTATGTTTTAACATCTCCAATCCCCGAAAGCCGGGAAATTGGGAAGTGTCATGGAGCAACCAAACCATGACCTTTTCGCATAGAGCAGATAGAATGCCTACAGATACAGAGCTTGTACGCCACATAGCCAGTAGAGGAAAATCTTTCCGGTATAGGTATACCTTAGGAAATAGGATTACGAGAGTTGGAGAAGTATCACCAGGATACTGTGCACATATCGTACAAACTGATACGTGCCTTAAGCAGATGGAAGAATTAGGGTCAGGAGATTTCACCTGGAAGGTTTGTAACATGGTCATGTCCTTCTCCGTCCCATATGTTCTCCCCGATGACGCATATTTCATATGCGGGAGAAAAGCGTACAAGTGGCTTGCCCCAAACTCTGAAGGATTGTGTTATATTGGAAAAGTATTGCCTGAAGTGATGACTGTTACACATGACAAAATGAAGGACATACACCGTGGTGCCCAAGCTCCTTATACTCACACTCATTACGAGCACCGAGTTAAAAGACAACTGTCAGAAAGGTTAGAGCATCCGGCCTCTGATCTTATCCATGAATCCACCGGGATTCAGGTTCTGGTAGCGTTAGATTTCACTCGTACCGCTCGAGGAGTGATGAATTATAGATACATTTCCGCACTCGCCAATTTGTTAGATAATATCACTGAAATGTATGATGACACGTTTGGATACACTGGAAGAGAACTTCAAGCTTACAAAACAGAACTAGTTCAGCATAGGATGGTTCTTAATTATCTTACAGCAGTAACAGGCGGATATTGTGTTACATTGGCAACACAGTACGGCATAAAGTGTTGCACGTATATCACAAATAGCACCGAGGATCCGGTAGAGGTCATAGACCAAAAGATGGACGATATTCTGCAATTAAAGTGGGAATTTCGTCGAAAACACAATCTCACCCTTGCTGCTGTAGGTAATGAGCTGACTGGTTGGGTGTCATGGTTGAACCCGCGAAATTGGTTCTCCGGTTTAGGAGACTGGGCTCAAGGAGTCATAATGGATGTTGGAAAGTTTCTACTATGTATCTTGGGTGTCGTTATATCGATTGGATTGATATTTAGATGCGGGCAGGTTTTAATGAGGTGCAAACAAAGTACAAAAGTGATGAGCGTGAGGAGTGAGGAAACTGTAATTAACCTGGATTTGATTTATGACCCAATAATAGAAACCAGAATGTGATGAAAATGCGATTATACGGTCCGTTTCTTTCACCTGTTTTTCTGCTTTTCTCCAAGATACAAAGACCCCCTTGGACGAGGAAGTTGACGAGACGCTATACAGACAACAGACAAGCACCAAAGATGAAGTTTTGACCACTTGAGAAATGGACATTTGATGAACTTTGCCATGAATCCCCAGTTTCCCTAGTACTTTTAAACTCACGCTAGCCCAACATTTTTTTGTAAATCCGATGGCTCTGACAAAGCTATTTGCTCATGCCCAAGGAGCAATACAGCGCAAAGAAGACGACTCTCAACAGATACCGAACACAACTTCGACGACAGATGTACATTTCCCTGACATAGAATATCATTGCATTTTCCATAAGTGTTCTTTATCTTCATCTCTACAACCCTCAGGTAATGACACACATAGACGATAGGGAATACAGGCACAGATATCAGCAACCACATACCTCCCCCATTCATGTATCATCAACTAAAATGTGCTCCCCATTTTGTTCAAAATCCGAAAAGAGCTCGGTAAAGTTTGACAGCCCATCCACAGACCTGTACCACAGGATAAGAAGGAATTCAAATGTATACTTCGCAATACCTCGAAGCTTGATTTACAACACGTACGGCACGATGATACATGACCCTCCAAACATGGACTCATACACACATGCTTCTGCTATCACACTAGGTCATACCCTCTTCACACCTACTCCTCTCTCCTCCCTCACCCAACCATGGAAATGAATTAACCCCTGACATATATTTTTCTCCTTTTGAAATGTTTTAGAAGGTGGCAGTTATTATTGACTGCCAAAGGGTGGACTGTCAAAGTCAGAAAAATATCCCCATGCACGTTGCCATATTTGCACCGCACACTGGTCCGTGCTGCGCATGCGTACGCTCTCCCGTGAAGGCGCATACCCGCAATAGCGTGCACTCACAGGCGCGGTATGCGTATTTACGGTAGAGTTTATGTAGTCGTAGCGTGCGACTCATTCGTTACATATTTTCACAATTAATGTAGTTTATAGATCATGATCCCTTTGATAGTTTCTGAAAGTTTGGTTAATATAGAAGGTCCCTGTTTAAAGTAATCCCTCTTTGTATTGTACGAAGGGTCTAACAGGAATCATACAGCAGTGTTTGGTACCCATCGGAAGAGTATTTAATTAGCAATATTCCGGTGTTGGTTTGGAGCGTATTAATCGCTCGTGCGAATAGTTATGGACATAAGAAGTTTATGTCCATTTCTATTATTTACTCATACTCAGGTATGCGGCGGGAAACCTAGTTTCCCACCCACCTGAGCTGTTGGAAATCGTCACAGCCCACCTGTATGAATCAACCTATGACCTTTTGTTGTGATACAGGGTCGAATTCCTTCATCCAATGGACAATGGGATTGTAGGGACTATGAGATTGCATTGTGTGTGGGGCATAAATAGGCAGGCCGACCACATCCAGCTCTCACTCTTCAACGGTTCTCATTGCTGAAAATCGGGTGCTGGATGTCCAGGCGCATGCGATCGTTTACCCTTGTGCGTAAGTTTCTCTCCGTAATCATTGTCTTTCTGTGAGCCAATTTCTCTCATCTCTCTCCGTCTCTCTCTCTCTTTCCCTTCTCTTTCTCTCGTATCTCCCCTAGACTAGTATTGTATTGTATTAGATAGTATTGTATTTTGGTTAGGAAGTCTCTGTTATATTGTAGTGTATCATTTGTACTGTTATCCCCTTTTACAAGTATATTAGATATAATACAGTTAATAGGCTTTGGACCCTAAACCAGTATCTGTGTATTTCCTATAGTGTTAAGTGTTCACTTGAGCGTCGGTGACGCTCAAGCAGCTTTGTAGTTAGTCAGGTTACACAAGGTTGCACTTACACCCTGTACTCACATTAAGGTATTCTGTGAATTTCATTGGTATAAGGTTTAGACATAAAGGTATAGCGTTGTGAGCGTCTGCGCCGCTGGTGATCTCCTCGTGGTCTCGAGCGTCCGCTACGCCATAGCGAATCATTACTCTAGTCATAGCCAATAACGTGTCCTGTGATCACTGGGCCGTGAGCGAACGTGACGCTTGAGCGTCTCGCCTACGGCTGAGCGATCGTTACGCAACTAGCGTACCATTACGGTACTTCTTAAGTAAACAGCGTACAGTGTTCTTAGACTTCATAAAGGGTTGTTTATACGACAAGGGAATTTAGCATTGTCAGGCTTAATATGGTAGAATATTTAAATTTTGCACATCTACAATCAACTATGAATTACCTGCCCCCTGCACGGTCCGGGCACACCTGCATTGCCTGGACCGTGCCCCCAAAACGGCAGCCAAATGCCGCCAGCCCGCCCCCTCCCGCCCGGCGAACTCCTCTGCCTGTCAATCAGACAGAGGCGATAGGTGGGATGAGATGCCGATTGCATCTCAGGAATGTACATTCGCACTACGGCGCCTGAGCAGTTAAGACCTGATCACCCGGATCAGACCAAAACACAAAGCGGCAATTAGGTCTAAATTAGCCCCGCTATGCCAGCAGTGTCCATTATCATACCAGCAACGCATAACAGTATACCAGTGTCCTACAATATATCATAATAGCTGCGGCACTAACTGTGGCTCCCTGCTTCCCTCCTCCGTCTCCCCTAGTACCCCGCTCGGGGGGGGGCGGCGTTTCACAGAATGACGCAGTTGCGTTGTGATGTCACGACGCAACCGCGTCATTCTGCGAAACTACGCCCCCCCAAGCGGAGTACTGAGGAAAAGGGGGAACCAAGTTACGAAGAGGGAGAGCCGGCCGGCGCGAGGAGCGACTGGGGAGGCGGGCCGAAGAGCGGGAATCGCCTCTGTAAGTATACTCTCTCAATCTCTCACTCTGAGTGCCATGTAAAATGGGGACACTTGCCTGCCATAATGTGTAAAATGGGGACACCTGCCGTAATATGTAAAATGGGGACTCTTGCCTGCCGTAATGGTAAAATGGGGACACTTGCCTGCCGTAATGTGTAAAATGGGGACTCTTGCCTGCCGTAATGTATAAAATGGGGACTATTGCCTGCCGTAATGTGTAAAATGGGGACACTTGCCTGCCGTAATGTGTAAAATGGGGACTCTTGCCTGCCGTAATGTATAAAATGGGGACACTTGAATGCCGTAATGTGTAAAATGGGGACACTTGCCTGCCGTAATGTGGAAAATGGGGACACTTGAATGCCGTAATGTGTAAAATGGGGACTCTTGCCTGCCGTAATGTGTAAAATGGGGACACTTGCCTGCCGTAATGTGTAAAATGGTGACTCTTGCCTGCCGTTATGTGTAAAATGGGGACACTTGAATGCCGTAATGTGTAAAATGGGGACTCTTGCCTGCCGTAATGTGTAAAATGGGGACTCTTGCCTGCCGTAATGTGTAAAATGGGGACTCTTGCCTGCCGTAATGTGTAAAATGGGGACTCGCCTGCCGTAATGTGTAAAATGGGGACACTTGCCTGGCGTTATGTGAAAATGGGGACTCTTGCCTGCCGTAATGTGTAAAATGGGGACACGTGCCTGCCGTAATGTGTAAAATGGGGACTCTTGCCTGCCGTAATGTGTAAAATGGGGACACGTGCCTGCCGTAATGTGTAAAATGGGGACTCTTGCCTGCCGAAATGTGTAAAATCGTGACACTTGCCTCCAGTATTGTGGAAAATGGAGACACTTGCCTGCCGTAATGTGGAAAATGGGGTCTCTGCCTGCTGTAATGTGGGGATTTTAATGTATCAAGGGCATTGCGGTGTGTGGCATAATATGGTGCAGGGGGCATTACTGTGTGGGGCTTAATATGGTAGAATATTTTTTTTTACCTGTGGTAGCCGTGATCTGCTGGAGTAGGGTCAATAACTGGATTGTGATATAGTCTTTTCAGACTAGGCCATGTCCATCATGTCCATTTAAATGAGGCCACGCCCCTTCGCAAAGGAGCGCGCGCAAAGGTTTTTTTTTTTTTTATCTAGGGGGGGAGGGTGCATTTTTTTAATGTCATGGGGGGGGGGCGCATTTTTAAATCTCGCACTGGGAGCCAAATTGGCTAGAAGCAGCTCTGAATATAATCACTAGCAGAGCAGGACACAAAGGGGGAGGAGGTGGGGGGAGTGGGGGGGGAGGGGTGCAGCTGTAGGGATCCACGGTGGCCACTAGTCCATGGTCCTGCTCCATCAAGTAACTGATCCACTAATAGTTACAATGTTTTAGTCTGAGTGCATGGCCTGGAACATGACCCTTCAGGGGGCCCTCTGGGGATTTCCCTTCTCCCACTGGGCCAGTCCAACCCTGAATATATTGTTTTACAAGATTGTATTATTATTATTATTATTATGAGTTTTAAATGTTGGTGTTGTTTGTACAGCTAATAAAATTGTATCATAAAGTGCACTTCCATAAAAATGAATAAGTGAATACACAGTATCTCGTTACAGATCTAGAAAATAATCTTCACTCTTTGTTAATATTAACCCATCAGCTGCACCCTCAAAGAGCCCCATAATAATTCTGCTTTGTTATTGTAACCTAGTCACCAGTTTACTCGCTCGGAAGTGGGTGCAACACATAAACGTACCATGGGGCCGAACAGCAACGGGTTCATCCATCCCTAACCTAGAGCAGGATGGAGTCCCAACACTATATGGAAAGGACGGACCCTCAGGCTACGGTGGAAATGAGCAATGGGAGTAGTACATTAGGGGAAATCCCTGTAGCAATTGAGCATAATGATAATCAGGAAAACCAATGTCCGGGGGGTCTTGCTTATACCACAGCGCATCCCTCTAGGATGGAAACATTTTGACCAAGTAAACCAATTGTCCAAGTAACTTATCTAAAGGAAAGAATTTCCCGGTGCCTTATGGGTAGTCTTATGCGTTTTCTCAGTGTTGCACGTGTGGTATCCAGCAGTGTCGGACTAGGGTATGAAGGACCCACCGGGGGAATGCAGTGATAGGGGCCCATACTTAGGGGTGTGGCCAGCCTACAAAGGGGGTGTGGCCAGCCTCCACAGAGGCTTGAAATGCACAATAGTCTTGTACAGTGTAATGCAACATATCTACCTTGTATAATACAAGTGCACAGTCTGGAACCTGATCCCTAGAGGAAGGAGTGGGGCCCTCAGGCAGTGGGGCCTACCGGTTGTTTCCCTGGTACCCCTGTGGACCAGTCCGACCCTGGTATCCAGTCACTTGTGGAGAGCACTGGCTACTCATCTTGTCAGCCCTCAGCCATCAGTTGGAGCCAACTTTAGTGCATGCTACAGGTCGGTAGTCCTGCATTACTATCCTCACACACCCCAAGTTAGAGTGACCATATTATCCCTTTCACCTGGGACGCTCATGAATTACACAGGTTCTGTGGCTGGATGACTTCAAGCCTACATTTCAGCTGGTTTTAAGCAGCCACAGAACCTGTGTAATTCATGAGCGTCCCAGGTAAAAGGGATAATATGGTCACTCTACCCAAGTCCATTTTAGAGAGGGACAACTCCAGAGACAGTATAAACTTTTAGCTGAACAAAGCATAGCCTAAACTATTTGCCGCTTGCCAGTGAGGAGTTAAATTACTATAATCTAACCAACAGTTCCTCATAAGGCCCATACACACTGGGCGATATACACTGGTAAGCGATATCACTCATTTTTATCCTCCTGAGCGATATTGCTTACAATATCGCTCAGTGTGTACGCTGTAAACGACGGCCGATGCATGGCCCCGTGGGACATTCACGACTCTCGGTGTCGGCCGTGCAGGCAGCTCAATTTGGACTCATCGTGCAAAGCTGCATGCTCCGACATGACGTCACGGTGGCATGACGTCACTGTGCGATATCACACAGTGTGTATGCCCACGTCGGGCGGCCCGGGCCGGAAGGGGGCACACCAGGCGATGTCGCGCATGGAGCACATCGCCTAGTGTGTACCCACCTTAAGATTGTCAGAAAAAACTGTAGAAAGTCAGCTAATGGCACAGAGCTAAGAGCTGCACCTTTTAGGAGGAGCCAGGACTGGACCGTGTAAAGGGGAAAAAAGTTAGGGCTGATTTATCAAACTTTTTTTTTTTTTTTACAAAAATAATGTGAAAAAGGGTGTTTTCACACCCTTTTCACATTATTTTAGAATCATTAAAAATCATTGGAGCAGTTTTTTGTTAAAAACTGCTTCAAACACTTTAATTTGCTTTTTTTTTTTTTAACCAGATCGCTTTTCTCATACTTATAATGGGAAATGTGATTTGCCCGAATTTCTAAAAACAAAAATGTACCTAAATACCGCAGTGTGCCCTGTGAAAATTCCACAAGCTTCAGCTGGCGTAATCACAGGGCAGCACTGCGATGTGAGTGCCTCTGCACAGCTTTCTCTGAGAAAGCTGTGCTGTGAGCCAGCAGTATGATCAGCTATGTGTGTCTGATGGACACATAGGGGGTCATTCCGAGTTGATCGCTCGCTGGCTAGTTTTAGCAGCCGTGCAAACGCTATGCCGCCGCCCACTGGGGAGTGTATTTTAGCTTAGCAGAAGTGCGAACGCCTGTGCAGCCGAGCTCTACTAAAACAGTTTGTGCAGTTTCAGAGTAGCTCTGAACCTACTCAGTGCTTGCGATCACTTCAGCCTATTTGTGTCCGGATTTGACGTTATACACCCGCCCAGCGAACGCCCAGCCACGCCTGCGTTTTTTCAGACGAGCCTGCGTTTTTTCAAACACTCCCTGAAAACGGTCAGTTGACACCCAGAAACGCCCCCTTCCTGTCAATCTTCTTGCGGCCGTCAGTGCGACTGAAAACTTCGCTAGAACCTGTGCACAACCACAACGGGCTTTGTACCTGTACGTCGCGCGTGCGCATTGCGGAGCATACACATGCGCAGAAATGCCGATTTTTAGCCTGATCGCTGCGCTGCGTACAACGGCAGCTAGCAATCAACTCGGAATGACCCCCATAACCCGATCAGCTAAGTTACAACAAAAAAAGTAAAAAGAAAATCATACTTACCCATCCAGGAGCCAGTGATCGGTGCTCCGGTGAGCACTTCCGCCCATAAGGATCTCCTGCTGCTGTGCTGTGACCCCTGTGCAGTAAAGTGATGCTGCAAAGCGGCAGCTCACTTTACAGCACCAGGGATCACAGCACAGCAGCATGATCCGGCACCCGGCAGCCTCCTGGAAGTAGCGGTCACTGTCTCCTGGACTGGTAAGTATAATTATCCAAAGCCACAATCCCCTGGCGCTGTGATTGATTACAGATGGATGCTGCAATCCCCAAGGGTTTTTGGTTTTAACCCTTAATACAGAAACTACAAAAAACAAAAAGCAGGGACTGCGCAGATCAATCTGATGTGGATATTTATTTTCACACAAAAATTACTTTCTACACATATATACACAAAGTACTTGATACCGGCCAGCATCACATAAAATATTCTTACATAAAACCAATTAATATTAAAATGAATTTAATAATAATAGATATCCTTCAACTCCAATTTAGGTAGCTAATATAATTTGTACCATTAGCTCCTATATTTTAAATGAACCATTCATATTTCTCTCATGCAATATTAGTAATAACACTATAAACAATTTAGGCAAGAGTGAAATGTCCAGCGCTTTAGGTTAGTGGCATGCAACCATGCAAAGGTTTTACATTCCAGATGTTAATACTTCATCAAAGCATGCATTATTGCAAATCCTTAGTCCCAGATGAAACTTTTCTCTCTCCTCAGGTTAAAGGCAACCACACTTATTAATCACTTAGAATCGCTTTGTCCACAAAAAAGGCTTCTGCCGTTTAGCTAAGCAGATTGATTATAGCCTCTTATATAGCAATTCATAGCATTCAAATGATCAAAGGTATAATACTATGCCTGTGCAGTGTCCTGGGGCAAACCCCTCCCGGCTGGTTAAAGCCTTATCTGGAGCCTCCGGGTACTTTCAAAAGCGTACTTTCCTGCACAAATATCGATGGGGTTTCTTACACCTGTGGCCGGCCGGCCCGCTGATGTCTTTACTGCTGAATCCTGTATAGGGAATAGTGACAGACGCGTTTCCCCGCCTTTGATTACGTCGGCGGCTTCCTCAGTGTCGAACATGCCACTAACCTAAAGCACTGGACATTTCACTCTTGACTAAATTGTTTATAGTGGTATTACTAATATTGCATGAGAGAAATATGAATGGTTCATTTAAAATATAGGAGCTATGGGTACAAATTATATTAGCTACCTAAATTGGAGTTGAAGGATATCTATTATTATTAAATTCATTTTAATATTAATTGGTTTTATGTAAGAATATTTTATGTGATGCTGGCCGGTATCAAGTACTTTGTGTGTATATGTGTAGAAAGTAATTTTATGTGAAAATAAATATCCACATCAGATTGATCTGCGCAGTCCCTGCTTTTTGTTTTTTGAAGTATAATTATCATTGGGGGGGTCTCGACTTGGCACAGGGGTAGTCGTGAATGGTGGCGCATGCACAGCAGGACATCGGGGTATTTTTTGCAAAAAATATCCCAATAATGCTGTGGAGGCCATTTGCAGGGACAGAGGGCCTAATTCAGACCTGATCGCAGCAGCAAAATTGTTCTCTAATGGGCAAAACCATGTGCAGTGCATACACACTTGCCGATGCCAGCGGGGAAGGGAGCGACAGGGGGGCGGAGGGAATGACGCCCATGCTGCAGCTGCAGCATGGCTATCGTCAACGAGGACCTCCCTCGTCTGTACATGAGCTCGCATCGTTAACGACATTGAGTATACACACTAGGTGATATTGTAAAAGATCTTGCTCAGAATGGCCCTTCTGAGCGATCTTTTATTTTCTCGTCTAGTGTGTATGGGCCTTAACTCTCTCTGCACATGTTACATCTGCCCCTCCTGCAGTGCAGTATGGTTTTGCCCATTAGAGAACAATTTTGCTGCTGCGATCAGGTCTGAATTAGGCCCAGAGCTTCCTTGCAAGCGATAATTGATACATCCATGCGATGTACTCAATTATCGCATAGCAAGTGTGGCCGATTTTATCACCTGTCATCCGCACCGTCAGATGCTGATGGTGATAAATGTGGCCCTTAGTACCCAGTAAAAACAGAGAAGGTATATGTGATCAGGGTCGGACTGGCCCCAGGGGGCCTCACTGCCTAGGGGCCCACTTCCACCTCTAGAATCCTCCAGATTATGCACTTAAATTGTAAATTCTGCATATAGGAAATTGGAGAGTAATCCGCGCTTGTAAATTGTTAAATAGATGCTCCTAATAGAGAAACAATAGTGGAATAAATAAGAATAGGGAGCGCTTTCTATAAAAAATAAAATTAAAAAAAAAGTGCAATACCTGTAAAAATAAAATGATTAGTAAATGTTCGCAGGTCTTTTGTGACTGTTTGCGAGTGAGACTGTTTGTGCATACAGAACGTGGGTTCCGTTTGTAAGTGCCGGCGGCTGGGGCCACACATGTAATGGTGCAGGAGGCAGGCTGACTGATCTGTCCCTACCTCTTACTAACCTAGGCGTCTCTTTCCTGCCAGCTCGTTCCCTCGATAGTAAGAGTCAACGAAGGGGGTAGATTTATTAAAGCTTCTAAAACAGACAAGTGGTAGTGTGTTACCCATAGCTACATAGATTCTGTGTAGCATTTTCAAGAATGCAATAGAGAAATGATAGCTAAAATCTGCTATGGGCAACACCAAAACTTTCAGTATTAGAAGCGTTAGTAAATCTTGTCCCCAGGGGTCAATGTGCCACTTTTCTGGGCTGGTAGAAGAGGTGGCCCCCAATAGACTGTATCTGACAAACACGGAACCCCACTAGGGGTTTTGCTAGAAATGAGAAAGTGTTTATGAGGCCATCACTCATGGGGTGTTATATATCTGACCAAGGAATGTTCCCAAGACATTCTGTACATATAAAACCATTTGACCCTTATTGTATTGTAATATTGGTTTAATGATACTATACATATAAACTCCTCTGGTCATTAATTATATAAGTTCCGACGTCACTTTTTTCACTTTTAATTAGGAAAATGTGTCAGTTGTAACAAATAACGCACCCCGAACTCTAAACTTGAAGGAAGTTACCCCAGCCATGTGCTTTTGTATGGTCATGAAAATATTGTGTGATTTATTACTGGTAATAATACCACATTATATAATAAACAATTAGAATTAGGGAGACTATTATTTTACTGCTTATACATTATGGTTGTTAGCAGAGCCGGCCCTAACCAATATGATGCCCTAGGCAAGATTTTGGCTGGTGCCCCCTAGCATCGCCGCTAGTTCTGCAGGAGATGCCTGCCATGAGTCAGCTGGTAGCTCTGCTAATGTCGGGAGCCTTTTGTTTATAAAAATGCATCTTATTTGCATTACTATGTGGCTAGGACGCACATGCAGCTTCTGCTGATTAAAATGATATGCAGCATGCCTATATTCTGTGTGTGACTGCGGCTGAATCTGCATATGAAATGCTACATTATAGTGGTTTCCAGGACTACACTGCAACGTAGCATTTTTGTATGCAGATACAGCCGCAGTCACACACAGAATATAGGCATGCCGCATATCATTTTAATCAGCAGAAGCTGCTGGTGCCCCTAAGCATACAAAATGCCCTAGGCAACTGCCTAGTTTGCCTATGCCTAAGGCCGGCTCTGGTTGTTAGTTATCTACTGTTTGCACTATCTGCCTGCTTAGTTGATATACAGGATTAAATGAATGGTGATTAGCCTATAGTAAGTATTATAAAAAAATAAATAAAAAATTATATAGTATCCCTAATCATGTATGATATACAGCAGGCATGTCAAACTCGTGGCCCTTCAGCTGTTGTGAAACTACAAGTCCCAGCATGCTTTGCCAGTATACCTTCCACTGATTAGCTGGTAAAGCATGCCGGGTGACTTGTAGTTTCACAACAGCTGGATGACCATGAGTTTGACATGCCTGATATAGAGTATCATGGTATTTAAGAAGGCTACAATTCTCCTGGTTCTTACAGAAGACATGGGTGAGTGGGTAAACTTGTAGTCAAACAGTCATTTAGGTTAGCTTATCGTTTGTGGCCAGCTGCCCACAGGTCACTCTCCTGCATGGGGCTGCAGCATGTGGGCGTGGCTGCAGGCTTGGACTGGCCCACAGGGGTACAGGGGAAACCACCGATGGGCCCTACTGCCTGGGGGCCCACCTCCTGCTCTAAGGATCAGGTTCCAGACTGTGCACTTGAATTATACATTATACATATGTTACCTCATACTGGACTATGGTGTATTTTCTACAGAGCATTGCTGTTATTAATCTGGTACATTATCATGCAAGCAGCAGCTGAATTTACTGTATATATTTATGAAGGGCCCCAGACGTTGCACTCTCTAATGGTTAGTCAAACCAATGAGGTGGCAGGCCACACCCCCTCCGCAGACTGGCCACACCCCTAACATGGGCCCCTACCACTGCATTCCCCCGTGGGCCCTGCATGCCCCAGTCCGACACTGCCTGGCTGTGACTATATGTTCGAATGGGTGATGGTTTCCCCGCTGTATCCAGTGGCTCTTGCGTTGTCCTCTGCCTTCAGATGTTATACACTCTGATGTTGACTGTCTAAAGGGAACATGTACTAAGCAGTGATAAAAGTGGAGAAGTGAGCCAGTGGAGAAATTTCCCATGGCAACCAATCAGCTGCTCCATACAATTGTATAGTATGCAAATTAGAAATGTTAAGTCAATGCTGATTGGTTGCCGATGGCAACTTCTCCAATGGCTCACTTCTCCACTTTTATCACTACTTAGTACATGTTTCCCTAAGTTCCTTCTGACCAGTCTACCTCTCCAAATGATTTTTTAAAACGGAGGTTTTACTGATTGAACAGGTTTCACATTTGCTATCATCGCTGTTTCCAACCAACGTGATACTAAAGTAGTTTCTTACATTCCCATATAAGCCCTCCATGATGCAACCTCTGAGATTCACTGTGCAATATTCCGCAGGTGCAGCAATTACTGCATATTCTAGTTGATGAATAAAACTGGCACAATGGCCAATTATTATTATTATTATTACCAGTTATTTATATAGCGCACACACATTCCACAGCGCTGTACAGAGAATATTTGCCCATTCACATCAGTCTCTGCCCCATGGGAGCTTACAATCTAGGGGGGTCATTCCGAGTTGTTCACTCTGTAAATTTCTTCGCATCGCAGCGATTTTCCGCTTAGTGCGCATGCGCAATGTCCGCACTGCGACTGCGCCAAGTAAATTTGCTATGCAGTTAGGAATTTTACTCACGTTTTTTTCCTCGTTCTGGTGATCGTAATGTGATTGACAGGAAGTGGGTGTTACTGGGCGGAAACAGGCCATTTTATGGGAGTGTGTGAAAAAACGCTACCGTTTCTGGGAAAAACGCGGGAGTGGCTGGAGAAACGGAGGAGTGTCTGGGCGAACGCTGGGTGTGTTTGTGACGTCAAACCAGGAACGACAAGCACTGAACTGATCGCAGATGCCGAGTAAGTCTGGAGCTACTCAGAAACTGCTAAGAGAGGTGTATTCGCAATATTGCGAATACGTCGTTCGCAATTTTAAGAAGCTAAGATTCACTCCCAGTAGGCGGCGGCTTATCGTGTGCAAAGCTGCTAAAAGCAGCTTGCGAGCGAACAACTCGGAATGACCACCTATATTCCCTACCACATGTACACACGCACACATTCATACTAGGGTTAATTTTTGTTGGGATCCAATTGACCTACCAGTATATTTTTGGATTGTGGGAGGAAACCAGAGTACCCGGAGGAAACCCACGCAAGTACGGGGAGAATATACAAACTCCACACAGGTACAGCCATGGTGGGAATCAAACCCATGATCTCAGTGCTGTGAGGCGGTAATGCTAACCATTACACCGTCCGTGCTGCCCTATGTGTTCTGCTCTGTATTGTGCTTGGGGTACGGCTGGTAATTCCAGAGACGTATGGGTGGGTAGCGAGTACAGGAGGAAAGTTTCAGATTAATGGTTTATAGAATTGTGACACGGTACAAGGAGTATTGTGTATCCTGACAGTGCAGTTTAGAATGTGCATCATACTGTACTATAAGCCACAGAAAACTTTAGGGGACATACTCTGAGTAACTGATTCAGATATATATTCTTTATATAAGAGATGAGGCTACTCTTATTTTTCCATATATCTCTGCAAATACAGTAGGTACATTTGTAAAGTAGATTGTTTTGCTGACAGACATGCAAATAGCCCACATAGGGGGACATTTACTAAGCAGTGTTAAGTGCGGAGAAGTAAGCCAGTGGAGAAGTTGCCCATGTCAACCAATCGGCACTGAAGTAACATCTATCATTTGCATACTATAAAATGATACAGAGCTGCTGATTGATTGATTGATTGATTGATTGATTGATGGGGCAATTTCTCCACTGGCTCACTTCTCCGTTCATATCACTGCTTAGTAAATGTTCCCCTAAATCTTTGTGCGTGCTCAATACAATATACTGTAAGAAAACTAATTCAGCGCGATATACAGCTGGACAACACCAGGATGTCCATCTGAGATCAGTACTGCGTATTATGAGCTCATTTTCCTAGGCACCTCTACATCACGCCAAATTGAATTCCCATTACAGTTTAGAGCAGCGCCCAGGAGACTATAATGGCAACCCGGGGACCTTGCCCAAAGTTTGCTATTGGGTCTATCGAAGCCCAATTCCACCCCTGTCTTATGTTGGCACCAAGAAGTGTAGATGGCTGTGGAAAGCAGATTGCGCCCTGGCGATTTCCCAGGTTTCATTAACCCTTATCATCCTGATCCAGCCTGTTGTGTATTAATTACATGTACAAAATCGCTAGATGTACATAGTTATTCTCTTTCCTCTCTATTATAAGCTCTTGGGGGTATATTCAATTGAAGTCGAAAGCTGCCGTCTGTCAAAAAGACGGCAGTTTTCGAAATGTTTAGGTCGGAAGGGGTTCCGACCTATTCAATATAACCCCAAATTATTCGACAAGTCGAGGAATTCGACTTGTCGAAAAGCGCATGGATCAGCGGCATAACTGTTAATCCGCGTGCTTGTGTCAAAAACGGGGCCAAAACCGAAAGTCGAATTGAGATGCGGGAGCAGAGACGGGGGAGAGGAGGAGACGGGGGATAGATGGGGGAGAGCAGCGCTACAGCAGCATAGCTGGAGGATGTGTCACAGCCGCCGCTCACATCAGCGTCTACCCGGCTCCTGCAAGTGAGACCTCGTTTGCTGGAGCCGGTGGATGCTGCCGTGAGCGGCGGTTGTGGCACCGGAGGACACATCCTCCGGCTACGCTGCTATGCCGCTACTGTAGCGCTGCTCTCCCCCGTCTGCCCGTGGCTCTTCCCCGTCTCCCCTTCCGCATCTCAATTCGACTTTTTTAAAAGTCAAATTGAGATGGCATTGAATAGCCCAGGTCGGATCCATTCCGACAAAAGAATGTTGGAATGGATCCGACTTCAATTGAATATACCCCTCGGTCTGCAACTTAAAATAAACATTCTCAGACGGATTCTTTTGATTACGTTTACCCGTTGCCTCTAAACTTTTATAACACCCCACCGGGCTTTGCTTATTAAAAAAATAAATATTCCCTGAGGAAACACCAAGGAAAAAAGATCTATTCACATCGAATTGAAAGAAAACAAGAATATTCAGACCTATGCACTATTATATATAAATAAACCAGTGAGCATGTTTTCAGTTTGACTCTGACGTGAGAGTAGTTACAGTACCAGGCCTTCAAAACTCTGAGGGTGCGATGCAGCAAATGGAAAACCCGGCCAAACTTCTGTAAACGTCTTTTCTGGAGGTTTGGCTGCGTACCGCATATGCACCGAGCCCCAGAGTGCGATAGATTCCATGGCTTGGATGTGGTGGGTAATGCCCTCTTCAGATAGAGTTGTCCTATAGAAGCCTATGGGCTCCTATCGCACCTCCCCGCTGAGGGGGATCCAAACGGATCCCTCTCCGCACCACCTGCGGTGCGTACGTCCCTGGACGCAAGCAGTGCACACATAGGATTCTGGGTCATAAACTCTGAAGTCCTATCCTCGCAAAGGACAGCGGTTACCCCAAAAGCTGTCCTTTGTGATTGTCTTCATGCATACGGAGTTAGTAAACGTCGATATGTGCAGTGAGTGGAGGGATGCATCCCAAGCAAAGTGCAGTGCTATCTGTATCCCGCCCCGGGGTGATATTGTAGGACTTGCGGTGAAATGAGGTTCTTTGACACTGGGCTGCAAGCTTAAAAGCATTGATCAATTCAAGGACCCAAATCCCCATTATTTATGTATTATGGTAAGTGAATTTACTATGGTGAGTGCTGCTGAGGCCTGTGTGGTTTTATTTAGTTCTGAGGTAAAAACAGTAAAAATAAAAGAAATCATAAGATAAAGCTTGGGGCTGCTTAGAAGCTGCCCTCCTGTCTAAAGGTGCATCCGGCTCATGCTGACACCAACTGAAAACTGGCTGGCCGTTGGCTGGGGTGGGGTATTGGGGAGGAGGGACTAGTGCATCCTGGGAGCTGAAAGCTTTAACTGTTTGGTGCCCGGTCCTCTCCAACCGCCAACACCCCAGCATAATCCCTGTGGAACCCTATAGATCCTGAAGAAGAAGAAGTAAAAAAAAAAAATGATGATATAGATATAGATATATATATATATATATAAAATAAGATTTTACTTACCGGTAAATCTATTTCACGTAGTCCGTAGTGGATGCTGGGGACTCCGTAAGGACCATGGGGAATAGACGGGCTCCGCAGGAGACATGGGCACTTTAAGAAAGAATTTAGATTCTGGTGTGCTCTGGCTCCTCCCTCTATGTCCCTCCTCCAGACCTCAGTTAGAGAAACTGTGCCCGGAAGAGCTGACAGTACAAGGAAAGGATTTTGGAAATCCAGGGCAAGACTCATACCAGCCACACCAATCACACCGTATAACTTGTGATAAACTTACCCAGTCAACAGTATGAACAACAGAGCATCAGTTCAACCCTGATGCAACCATAACATAGCCCTTATTGCAGCAATAACTATATACAAGTATTGCAGAAGAAGTCCGCACTTGGGACGGGCGCCCAGCATCCACTACGGACTACGAGAAATAGATTTACCGGTAAGTAAAATCTTATTTTCTCTAACGTCCTAGTGGATGCTGGGGACTCCGTAAGGACCATGGGGATTATACCAAAGCTCCCAAACGGGCGGGAGAGTGCGGATGACTCTGCAGCACCGATTGAGCAAACAATAGGTCCTCATCAGCCAGGGTATCAAACTTGTAGAACTTTGCAAAAGTGTTTGAACCTGACCAAGTAGCAGCTCGGCATAGTTGCAATGCCGAGACCCCTCGGGCAGCCGCCCAAGAAGAGGCCACCTTCCTAGTGGAATGGGCTTTAACTGATTTTGGCAGCGGCAATTCAGCCGCAGAATGAGCCTGCTGAATCGTGTTACAGATCCAGCGAGCAATAGTTTGCTTTGAAGCCGAAGCACCCAGCTAATTGGATGCATACAGGATAAACAGCGACTCCATTTTCCTGACTCTAGACGTTCTGGCTACATAAACCTTCAAAACCCTGACCACATCCAGTAACTCGGAATCCTCCAAGTCACGAGTAGCCACAGGCACCACAATAGGTTGGTTTATATGAAAAGATGACACAACTTTTGGCAGAAATTGTGGACGGGTCCGTAATTCTGCTCTATCCATATGGAAAACCAGATAGGGGCTTTTATGTGACAAAGCCGCTAATTCTGACACACGCCTAGCCGAAGCCAAGGCTAATAGCATGACCACCTTCCCCGTGAGATATTTTAACTCCACCGTTTTAAGTGGTTCAAACCAGTGTGATTTCAGGAAACTTAACACCACGTTAAGATCCCAAGTTGCCACTGGAGGCACAAAAGGAGGCTGAATATGCAGCATTCCCTTTACAAACGTCTGAACTTCTGGTAGAGAAGCCAACTCTTTTTGCAAGAAAATGGATAGGGCCGAAATCTGGACCTTAATGGAGCCCAATTTTAGGCTCAAATTCACTCCTGACTGTAGGAAGTGAAGGAAACGGCCCAGCTGGAATTCCTCTGTAGGAGCATTCCTGGCCTCACACCAAGAAACATATTTTCGCCATATACGGTGATAAAGTTTAGCTGTCACGTCCTTCCTAGCCTTTATCAGCGTAGGAATGACCTCGTCCGGAATGCCCTTTTCTGCTAGGATCCGGCGTTCAACCGCCATGCCGTCAAACGCAGCCGCGGTAAGACTTGGAACAGACAGGGCCCCTGTTGCAACAGGTCCTGTCTTAGAGGAAGAGGCCACGGGTCCTCTGTGAGCATTTCTTGCAGATCTGGATACCAGGTCCTTCGTGGCCAATCTGGAACAATGAGGATTGTTCTCACTCCTCCTTTTCTTATTATCCTCAGCACCTTGGGAATGAGAGGAAGAGGAGGAAATACATAGACCGACTGGAACACCCACGGTGTCACCAGGGCGTCTACCGCTATTGCTTGAGAGTCTCTTGACCTGGCGCAATACCTCTGTAGTTTTTAGTTGAGGCGGGATGCCATCATGTCCACCTGTGGCAGTTCCCACCGATATGTGATCTGTGTGAAGACTTCCAGATGAAGTCCCCACTCTCCCGGGTGGAGGTCGTGCCTGCTGAGGAAGTCTGCTTCCCAGTTGTCCACTCCCGGGATGAACACTGCTGACAGAGCTTACGTGATTCTCCGCCCAGCGAAGAATTCTGGTGGCTTCTGCCCTCACCACTCTGCTCCTTGTACCGCCTTGGCGGTTCACCTGAGCCACTGTGGTGATGTTGTCTGACTGAATCAGAACCGGCTGGTCGCGAAGCAAGTGCTCCGCTTGACGTAGGGCGTTGTATACGGCCCTTAGTTCCAGGATGTTGATGTGAAGGCAAGTCTCTTGACTTGACCACAGACCTTGGAAATTTCTTCCCTGTGTGACTGCTCCCCACCCTCGGAGGCTAGCATCCGTGGTCACCAGGACCCAGTCCTGAATTCCGAATCTGCGTCCCTCTAGAAGGTGAGAACTCTGCAGCCACCACAGGAGTGACACCCTGGCCCTGGGGGACAGGGTGATTAACCGATGCATCTGAAGATGTGATCCGGACCACTTGTCCAGTAAGTCCCATTGGAAGGTCCTCGCATGGAACCTGCCGAAGGGAATTGCCTCGTATGATGCCACCATCCTTCCCAGGACTCGAGTGCAGTGATGCACTGACACCTGTTTTGGTTTTAATAGATTCCTGACCAGTGTCATGAGCTCCTGAGCTCTCTCTATCGGGAGATAAACCCTTTTCTGGTCTGTGTCTAGGATCATGCCTAGGAAAGGCAGATGAGCCGTAGGAACCAACTGCGACTTTGGAATATATAGAATCCAGCCGTGTTGCCGTTACACTTCCAGAGAAAGTGATACGCTGTTCAGCAACTGCTCTCTTGATCTCGCTTTTATGAGGAGATCGTCCAAGTACGGGATAATTGTGACACCTTGCTTCCGCAGGAGCACCATCATTTCCGCCATTACCTTGGTGAATATTCTCGGGGCCGTGGAGAGACCAAAACGGCAACGTCTGAAATTGGTAATGACAAACCTGTACCGCAAATCTGAGGTACGCCTGATGAGGGGGATAAATGGGGACATGAAGGTATGCATCCTTTATGTCCAGAGACACTATAAAATCTCCCCCTTTCAGGCTTGCGATGACCGCTCTTAGCGATTCCATCTTGAACTTGAACCTTTTCAGGTATATGTTCAGGGATTTTAAATTCAATATGGGTCTGACCGAACCGTCCGGTTTCGGGACTACAACATGGTCGAATAATAACCCCCTCCTTGTTGAAGGAGGGGAACCTTGACCACTGAAGGGTTAAATGAGGAATCCGTAAAGCATACAAGTAAGTGCCACGTAGGCTGGCTTTATTTGTATTACCAAATATGGTCAAGCACTGTATGCTTTCTATACATTGATACTGTGTATCTGCTAATGCTCTAGTTTCACCATGTAGCCTACACATGCACGGACGCCCTTATATGGAGATTCCCCTCGTGACTGGCTCGTGCTATGTGTCCTTCCTGCATATGAGATCCTGTATGCTTTTACTAAACTGCCTAGTAACTGTTAACGAGCCAATGACAATGTAACACATACTGCTTACACCCATGTATCCTGTCCTTTTTAACAAGCTGTTGCCCCCCTTAATAAACCAGAGTGATTCTTAACCAACAGCTGCGTGTTTATTCTTTGTGTTAAGAGTTGCTCTCACGGGTACCTAAGAGGTCATCACATCGAGGGGGTTAAAAAGCAAGATCCTAACAATCTGGGGGCTCGGAGCCGGGATCCAGACGATCGTCCCCTGACCGGTAAGATAGAGAATTTTGTTGTCTGTCTTGCCCACTAAGGGATTGCGACCATCTACTGGATCTGAACCCGTAGCGTGTTCTGGGAACACGTATGGTAATATCTGAGTCGAGGACTCAGCAATACTTATTAAATTTTAGGCGCCAAGAACAGGTATCAAGGATACCTATAGAGGACCGGGGGTCCGTAATAGTGCTTCCTCGATATGATCACCTACTATGTTTTTTGTCATGACAAACTGATATTGTGTACAGTCACAGGGACATTAATTGTACGGGTGGTAAGTGTACGTACATTTGGTGTCACATATTGTTGTACTGTTGTTGTTTTCTGTTCCCGGTAGTTTGTGTAGGGAATATGCACTCCCACATGTTACCAATGATCTATGATCAGATCAGCTGAATGCATACATAGACTATTGTTCCCCTTCCCTGTTATTTGTGAATTCTTTTAGAAATATATTGCGCGGGTGGTAAGTGTACGCGCATTATATGACAGTGTGTTCGGAACAGTCTATGTTTTTGTGATAGGATTGTTGTTGCTTCACCTTAAAATACGTTAGTTACTTGTTGGTAATATGGGATCAGACCAGAGTAAAGAGACTGAATACCCCCCTCCTCTCCCGGGAGAGACCTGCAAGGAATATGTTGCTCGTGTCTCCCCTACAAATTACTACCTTGTTAATCCCTGGCTAGACAACCTAGCTGGCTGGACAGAAGCCATGAAAAGTCCCGATCCCTTTCCCAGAGACGGGTCAAACTTGCCATTTTATATGGATATGGTGAAGGGCTTATGTCTTGAGGACAAGGAAGCTTGGCCGTGGTATGACCACGATCCTCAATGGGATATGACATATATGCGGGCGGGGGGAGAGCAGTGGCTTACCATAGCCCCTCATTGGCAGGATAAACCAAGAAAGGTCAGGACTAAGAACAGATCCAACACTCAGTCCCAACTTCATGCAAAAGAAAAAGACAGATTTCAAAAGTTAACTAACAACATCTGTCCCCCACCCTACAACCGCCTTTACCCATCTTTAACAGATGAGGACATCTTAGCCCTGTCCTCTGCAGTTATTCCAGCCCCGCCATCTGCCCCTACACCCCCGCCACCTCAGTCATCATCCATCTCCATCTCACTCTCACCCCCTCGCTCCGCCTCTGCAACCACTCGTCAGTCAGCGGACTCCACAATTGTCACTAATGAAATCACTAGTCCTGGACATACCCGGTCCGGTAGACTCATTTCAGGGGCGGACGGCGGTGCACAGGGGACGGAGACACACATGCCTTTCATGACAGTGGGTGATCAACTATTAAAAAAACCTATTGAGGTTGAAGATTTAGACAGAATTATTAAGAACTGTCCCAAACCTACGGTAGCACCCAAGGGCTGCATCGCTTACTTAAAAAAGGCTTGTAATGGGCGCAGTTTCACACAGGAAGACATGAGACTCATCATAGACGGGGTCATAGATCATTACAACGGGTGGGATTGGAGTAAGGTGCCCACAATCAGTGCCCCTATAGCAACGGCTAATCAGACTGCCACTAATTACCCCCTCAATACACAGGACGGCATAAAGAAAATGTGGGATGAACTGAGTGAACATATGGACGCAGTGTTTAAAACCCGCTCGTCTCTCCCAGTAGCAGTAGCTTGCAAACAGAAACCTAGTGAGAATGTGACTGAATTCTGGAAGAGATTTAAAAAGTGTTGGTCAGAGGAGGCAGGTCTCACCCTAGTTAATACCGACAACTTACTCATTTCTACATTTATAAACAACTTGTTGCCATCCGTGACATTAACTGTAAAACAAAGTGTTTCTAGTTGGACCTCAGACAACATTGAGGTATTTAGTAAACACTTATATGAAAAGGAAGCAGCAGGCTGTTTTGACATCAAAAAGATTACCCAAAGTGTACCAACCCACAGTTTTCAGAACCCCCGGAGGCAACACCGGAACCCTCGTCCCCAGCGGGACATCCCACATAATAGGGGTCCCCCTGCACCTCCAAGCAGACGACATACATCCTGCTTTAATTGTGGAAAAGATGGACATTGGGCTAGGGACTCTCCTTACCCCTTTAATAAAACTAAACAACCATTGACTGAACCTGTCCCCACTAACAATACTCCCAGAGACGCCCCAAGGTTCCAAATTGACTGGCAGGGACAGCCCCGCTGACGGGGCCCGGAGGAGAGTGTCCCGACTTTCATGCAGCTCACTGGTCACTGGAAGGAACCCCAATGGTCAATCTAGGCATAAATGGAACAAGTGTCCCATTCCTGATTGACAGTGGAGCCACCACCAGTGTCCTGTGTAGGGACCAGTACCATGGACCCTTAAGAAAGTCCGCTCCTTCAATGGGAATCAATGGGATACCCACAAAAGCTTATTCCACTGTACCTATCCCTATTGACACACCACGTGGACAATATATAGGGACTCACTCGTTCACTGTCATACCTGACTGCCCAGTTAACCTGTTGGGAAGAGACCTCCTTACTGAACTACAGATAACCATTACCCCTACTGGTAAGGGTATGGACATAATCTCACCACATTTCCCCGTGATTACTGAAACCTCTGAACTAGACACCATAGACCCCCATGTATGGGCAGATGGGCCCCTCGACACAGGCTTGATATCTTGTACCCCCTACAAGGCCACACTGAAATCTGATGTACATCCCGTTTACCAGAAACAGTACCCATTGTCCAAAGAAAAAATGGATGGCCTTAAGCCCATGGTAGAACAATTCCTGCAGCAAGGCATACTTAGACCCGTAGTCTCTCCTTACTGTACACCTGTCAACCCTGTTGTTAAATCAGATGGATCAACTAGATTTGTACAAGATTTGAGGGCAATTAACCAGCTAATTGTCCCCATTGCTCCCATAGTCCCAGACACTAACTCCGTCCTCTCAGCCATCCCTGCGGACGCTGTGTACTTCACCGTCATTGACTTAAAAAATGCCTTTTTTAGCATACCTGTTGACCCACAGACACAACTGCTGTTCGCATTTTCTTTTGGGGGCCAGCAATTAACTTGGTGTAGGTTACCCCAGGGGTTCATAGACGCTCCTGTCGTTTACACCATTGTCCTCCAAGCCACTTTAAAATCATGGCACCCCCCCCCAAGGTTCTGTCCTGCTACAGTATGCAGATGACCTGCTTCTCTGTAGTCAAACGGAGGAGGCCTGCCGAGAGGATGGTTTATCACTGTTACTATGGCTCTGTAAATGTGGACACAAAGTGTCAAAAACTAAAATGCAATGGTGTAAAAAGCAAGTTGATTATCTGGGTTTTGTCCTCACAGAGGGAGAGAGGAAGGTCAGTCCACAACGCATTCAGTCTGTACTGGGTCTGGTCCGCCCAGCCACTCAGAAGGAAATGCTGTCCTTTCTGGGTATGATAAACTACTGCAGACAGTGGATATCTGATTGTTCCTATTATGACAATATTCTGAGACAAGCCACACTAGCTGACAAACCCAGAGACATACAATGGTCACAAGAAATGTTGGATGCATACGAGAATTTGAAATGTTTGTTGATTAAAAGTCCGGCACTTGGCCTCCCCAACTATGTATTACCTTTTCACCTCTTTGCAAGGGACAACTGTAAAACCATGGCGGGGGTACTAACTCAAGAACATGGAGGTAAGCTGCGCCCCGTGGCATTTTTTTCTAAAATAATGCCCGTGTCAGTCCAGGGAATGCCTGCTTGTCTTCGAGCCCTGGCAGCCTGCGCAATGGTGGCTGAGATGGCTATGACTCTCACCCTCGGTCACCTTACTGTACTACATACCACACATAACGTAGTTACCCTACTTAAAGGCCTCCACACACAACATATGTCTGCCCAACGCCTCAGTGGCTATGAAGTACAATTGTTGGGAAACCCATCCCTTACTATTAAGTATGCCAATGCGACTTCAGGCCCTGCCCCTATCTTAAATTCACTCCTTGGTCTCAAAGGCCCCCTAGACGACTTGCCCGATGACCATGACTGCTGCATGACAATTGAGACTGAGACATCTCCCAGATTGGACATGTCCCCCATACCGGTACCTGATTCTGACCACGTCTTTGTTGACGGCTCTTGTACTAGACCAAATGACTCCACATACCAAGCAGGTTATGCCGTTGTGCGCCTGCCCAATGACATTCTTGAAGCAAAGCCCATACCTTACCAATCTGCCCAGGCTGCTGAGCTCATAGCCCTAACCAGGGCATGTACTCTGTACCGGGATAAACCTGTTACCATCTACACTGACTCAAAATACGCCTACGGCGTTGTGCATGACCATGGAGTCATCTGGTCCCGCCGGGGTTTTATCGGAGCTGACGGTAAGAACATTTCACATGCCAAACTTATCACTGACTTACTTCATGCAATACTCCTGCCTAGTGACATTGCCATCTTACATTGTAGAGCCCACACTGGTGGGGCTGATGAAATTTCCAGGGGAAATGCTTTCGCAGATAGCTCCGCCCGCCAGGCAGCTCAGCTCCCCACCATACACCAAGCCATGGCCGTCATGACCCCACCCATGATAGATGATCAGTATCTACTTACTGAACTCCAAGTTTCTGCCTCCCCCAAAGATTTAGCTGATTGGTTGTTTCCAATAATGCAGAAGAATCCTAAAACAGGATTAATCTGCAAAGAGGGGAAACCATGTATACCTCAAGCAAGCGCTCCTTTGTTCATATCGCACTATCATGGGATTGGTCACAACAGCAAACATACAACACATACATTACTAGACAAAGATTTCTACATCACAGACGCTAGATTACTAGTTGACCAGTATGTTAGCAGATGCATTACATGCTTAAGAAACAACCCTAACAATCCTATGAAGGCAGCTCACCAACACCTGGCATATCCAACCACGCCTTTTACTCATTTGCAAATTGATTTTACTCATATCCCAAACAAAGGGGCTAAACAGGAGTATGCTTTAGTCATAGTAGACATGTTTTCAAGGTGGCCCGAAGCATTCCCTACCAAGGTGGAGGATGCCAAGACTGTTGCTAGAATACTCACACAGGAAGTTATACCCAGGTGGGGCTGCCCATTACAAATAAATAGTGACAAAGGTTCAGCTTTCACGGCCAAGATCACACAGGCTTTGGTAAAGGCCCTACAGATAGAATGGAAGTTTCACATTCCGTATCACCCCCAAAGTTCAGGGGTCGTAGAGAGGATGAATAGGACTATTAAGGACAAGTTAAGGAAGGCCACGGGAGGTACCTTTCACAAATGGAAACAAGTCCTCCCTATCATTCTAGCAGAAATCAGGATGACCCCACAGAAGACTTTGGGATACTCCCCCTTTGAGATACTCATGGGAAGACCCTTTCCCACGCCCTGGGCAAAGAAACCCATGATAGTGCAAGAGGGGGATCTCGATCAGATCAGGGAAGAATATGTCAGGTCTCTCATAACCAAACTGACTGAAGTTGAGCATAATGTTGTTCGGAAAAATCCCTCTAATCCACAGGAACCAACTCACCCCTTCCAGGTGGGAGACAGAGTGGTTGTTAAGGTTCTCCCCAGAAACAAAGAACCAGGAGACTTTGCGTACGGTCCCGAAACAGAGGTTGTTGCAGTTACCAGAACAGCGATCCTTACCAAAGAAGGCCCTACCTGGATACATGCATCCCGAGTAAAGAACATACCTAGACCAGACCGGGAAGGAAGACCGGAAGGGGTACTAACGGGAGTAGACAACTCTGACCCCCAACAACAAAGAGAGGTACTAACGGGGGCGGACAGCCCTGACCTCCAGCAGGAAGAGGTACTAACGGGGGCAGACAGCCCTGACCTCCAGCATGAACAAAGAGGGGATCCACAAGAAAGAGCCATCGATTTTTGAACTATGGTGGAAATGTACTACTTTAACTGTAATTCTTATCCTTCCATTGCCCTGCGAGGCTGAGGTGGCCATAACTGAGGAAGCAGGCACATATACCTTTTGGTATAATTCCTCTAATACCGAGGTAGCCACCTACATAATAGACTATTGTACCATCGTCCCCTGTAAGTCCAAGCGATGGTCCTGGCAATGTGACCAATATGGGACACCATATTCCTCTAATCAGGCCTATATCTGTGTCACCAGCCCTAAGTGGGGAAAGGAGTGTGACTCCTGGGGGGCGGTGGGGTGGAATTCAGGAATTAATTGGGGATACCAGCCCCATGAGGCAACTCTCAAACGTGATAAAAACAGGGAATCATTGCTTTCTCGACTCACTCTTTATAGGAAAAGTAAATGTGATAGCCACTTTATAATAAGTATACGGCATCCCCAACCCACTGACGCTGACACCTATGTTCTGGGGAAATATGGAGAACATTTGTCACCCCGAAGACAATTTCTCTTAAAAGATATGTTTAATAATTCAGATTATCAGCCTAAAGCTAGTACCCAAAGTAATCCCCTGAGGCCTCACATAACCACATTCAACGACATAATAGCCATAAACAATCCCACCTTCGAAGACACCCTAGCTATTGAGACTGGGTTTTCTGACATAAATTTTTGGTTAGAATGGATGAAATACAGTGCCATCAAACATAATAAAAGTAACTGCTATGTTTGTGGCAAATCTAGACCCCACTTAGGTACAGTGCCTCTGAATATACCCCCATACCAGGAGGGTTGTTTTTTCAGCCTCTACAATGGCACAGAAACCAACAGTAGTGAATGTGAGATGTGGAAAAAGGAATACCCCATACTGTCTAAGAATCCCAACCCAGGTAACACCATAACTATATACCCTGGTAATTACACTTGTTATGTATCCAATGACACCTCGGGTAGAAATTTGAAAACTTTCCCCCCAGGATATTGTGCAGAGAGAAGGACTACTGTCCTAGTTAACCAGACTAAATCCCTAGGAGATATCTATTATATCTGTGGGGACATGAGGCTAAGAACAAAATTAGACACCCCATGGAAAGGAGAGTGTGCATTGGCTAAAGTAATCATGCCCCTCCATATTCTCTCAGAAGATGAGCAACCACCTTCTCCTACTGTAGCCTCCAAGAGAAGGAAAAGAGAGAGCCCAGAAGGTAGCTTTGACCCCCATGTATATATTGATGCTATAGGAATCCCTAGAGGAGTTCCTGATGAATTTAAAGCTAGAGATGAAGTTGCTGCAGGTTTTGAATCTTTAATCCCTATAATAACTGTTAATAAGAATGTTGCTTGGATTAACTATATATATTATAATCAGCAGAGATTCATTAACGACACCAGAGACGCCTTGGGAGGAGTAGCTGAACAGTTGGAATCCACTACCCAGATGACATTCCAAAACCGTATGGCCCTAGATATGATATTAGCAGAAAAGGGTGGAACATGCGTGTATATAAAAAGGGTAGAAGGATGTTGTACCTACATACCAGATAACACAGGTCCCAATGGTAAGGTCACCTTAGCTATTAAAAGGTTAGAGGATTTATCCATTGAGCTGAAGAGGAATTCAGGTATTGATAACCCATGGAGCCAATGGTTTGGATGGTTTGAAAATTGGAAGCAGGCCCTTGTCCAGTTAGGAATCTATATATTGATTATTCTTGCTATTATCTGTGTTGTTGTTTTTTGCATCATACCATGTTGCAGAAAGCTTGCTACCAAAGGTATTGAGAATACCCTTATGTATGAATCCATTGCCCCTGCACACGTAAATTCCCCTGAAGGCTACAAGCAGTACCTTGCCAAATACAGGAATAAGGAGTTTAGTAAGAAGAATCATATCATTTAAATGTATGATTCTAAGAGGGGATTGAAGGGTTAAATGAGGAATCCGTAAAGCATACAAGTAAGTGCCACGTAGGCTGGCTTTATTTGTATTACCAAATATGGTCAAGCACTGTATGCTTTCTATACATTGATACTGTGTATCTGCTAATGCTCTAGTTTCACCATGTAGCCTACACATGCACGGACGCCCTTATATGGAGATTCCCCTCGTGACTGGCTCGTGCTATGTGTCCTTCCTGCATATGAGATCCTGTATGCTTTTACTAAACTGCCTAGTAACTGTTAACGAGCCAATGACAATGTAACACATACTGCTTACACCCATGTATCCTGTCCTTTTTAACAAGCTGTTGCCCCCCTTAATAAACCAGAGTGATTCTTAACCAACAGCTGCGTGTTTATTCTTTGTGTTAAGAGTTGCTCTCACGGGTACCTAAGAGGTCATCACATCGAAGGGGTTAAAAAGCAAGATCCTAACAACCACCACCTGTTGAAGATACAATTTGTGAATTGCAGTTAACACTATTTCCCTCTCGTGGGGGGAAGCCGGCAGGGCCGTCGGTGAGGGGGCATCTCCTCAAAGTCCAGCTTGTATCCCTGAGACACAATATCTATTGCCCAGGGATCCAACAGGGAGTGAACCCACTTGTGGCTGAAATTACAAAGACGTGCCCCCGCCGGGCCTAGCTCCGCCTGTGGAGCCCCAGCGACATGCAGTGGATTTTGTAGAGGCCGGGGAGGACTTCTGTTCCTGGGAACTAGCTGTGTTGTGCAGCTTCTTTCCTCTGCCCCTGCCTCTGGCAAGAAAGGACGCACCTCGGACGTTCTTGTTTCTTTGTGTTCGAAAGGCTGCATTTGATAATGTCGTGCTTTCCTAGGCTGTGCAGGAATATAAGGCAAAAGATCAGAATTACCAGCTATAGCTGTGGAGACCAGGTCCGAGATCCCTTCTCCACACAATCCTCAGCCTTCCATATGCCTCTTAAGTCGGCATCACCTGTCCATTGCATATTCTACAGGACACGTCAAGCAGAAATCGACATAGCGTTGACTCTAGAACCCAGTAGACTAATGTCTCTTTGGGCATGTTTAATATATAAATATATTTTAAGACAGCATCTTTAATATATATATCTATATATATACATATATATATATATATATATATATATATACACATACTAGGGTCTCAATCTCTGCTGATAAGGTACCTGTCCACGCTGCTACAGCGCTATAAACCCATGCCGACACAATCGCCGGTCTGAGTAGTGTACCAGAATGTGCACGCTATCTGCAGGATCCCTGAGGATAACTGTTAAGTCAGGGCTACCTTTTGGGCAAACGTGACACCCTAGGGGAAGATTCCCATCGTATCCTGGCCCTAGTAGGGAAAGGATACTCCCTGAGAATTCTTTGTGGGAAACTGCAGTCTCTTGTCTGGAGATTCCCGCTCTTTTTCCTCATGAGAGGAGGGAAATTTACCTCAGCTTTCTTCCCTTTAAACATGTGTACCCACGTGTCAGGGACAGATGAGTCATCAGTGATATGTAAATCATCTTTATTACAATAATCATATATCGAATACTTTCCTGCCCTTTTGGCTGTAACTTTTAATTATCATAGTCGACACTGGAGTCAGACCCTGTGTCAATATCAGTGTCTATTATTTTGGATAGTGAGCATTGAGAGACTCTGAAGGTCTCTGCGACATAGGGACAGGCATGGGTAGATTTCCTGTCTGTTCTCTAATCTTTTGTGCAATAAATTCACCTTAGCACTTAATTACACATATCCAAACAGGTGTCGGCGTTGTCGACGGAGACACCCCTCACACACACATTTGCTCCATCTCCTCCTTAGGGGAGCCTTTTACCTCAGACATGTCGACACACACGTACCGACACACCACACACTCAGGGAATGCTCATCTGAAGACAATTCCCCCACAAGGCCCTTTGGAGAGACAGAGAGAGAGTATGCCAGCACACACCCCAGCGCTATAAACCCAGGAATAACACAGTAACTTAATGTTAACCCAGTAGCTGCTGTTTATATTGATTTTTTGCGCCTAATTATGTGCCCCCCTCTCTTTTTACCCTCTTCTACTGTGTATCTGCAGGGGAGAGGCTGGGGAGCTTCCTCTCAGCGGTGCTGTGGAGAAAAAACATGGCGCTGGTGAGTGCTGAGGAAGAAGCCCCGCCCCCTCGACGGCGGGCTTCTGTCCCGCTTAAATATACATTTACTTGGCGGGGGCTCATACATATATACAGTGCCCAACTGTATATATGCTAAACTTTTGCCAAAGAGGTCCCAATTGCTGCCCAGGGCGCCCCCCTCTGCGCCCTGCACCCTTACAGTGACCGGAGTATGTGAGGTGTGTGTGGGAGCAATGGCGCACAGCTGCAGTGCTGTGCGCTACCTCAGTGAAGACTGGAGTCTTCTGCCGCCGATTTCGAAGTCTTCTTGCTTCTTATGCTCACCCGGCTTCTGTCTTCCGGCTCTGCGAGGGGGACGTCGGCGTGGCTCTGGGATCGGACGACGAGGGTGAGATCCTGTGTACGATCCCTCTGGAGCTAATGGTGTCCAGTAGCCTAAGAAACAGGACCTAGCTTCAGAGAGTAGGGCTGCTTCTCTCCCCTCAGTCCAACGATGCAGGGAGTCTGTTGCCAGCAGAGCTCTCTGAAAATAAAAAACCTAACAAAATACTTTCTTACAGCAAGCTCAGGAGAGCTCACTGAACAGCACCCAGCTCGCCCGGGCACAGATTCAAACTGAGGTCTGGAGGAGGGACATAGAGGGAGGAGCCAGAACACACCAGAATCCAAATTCTTTCTTAAAGTGCCCATGTCTCCTGCGGAGCCCGTCTATTCCCCATGGTCCTTACGGAGTCCCCAGCATCCACTAGGACGTTAGAGAGAAGAAGAAGAAAAAATATATATATACAGTGCTCGAAGTGGGGCGGTATACAACTTCGAGCACTGTGCAGGGCTGACGCGCTCCTGGTCCCCAGCCGTGCAGAGAAGCTCTGTCTGCAGTGGCTGCTCTGCCTACTTGTGGCGCTCTGAAACTGGGAGCAAATCTCCCAGACCTCAGCACCCAGCACTGCTCAGGAAGCCGGCAAGCCAGGTCCCCCTGTGTGCGGCACACTCAAGCTGCAGCGGGTACTTCCTCCCCCCAGCGCCACCGCACCGTAAACCGTGATCCCAGACTGCCAGCTGCAGTGGATCTGGGTGTGCAGCTCCCACCGCTTACTCCTCTCTGCCCTACTGCTGCCGCCGCCGCCGCTTCCTCCTCTCTTCGCTCTCCCTGTACTCCTCCCATAGGAGGCCTACATGGCAACCAGAGCCCTGCAGCACCCTTTCCCGTGGCCGCACCTTGCCACCCCATCTCAGTGCTTCTCCGGGGAGCCGTGGACACACAACTAGTGAAGGCCCCCTCCCACTGCTGACACTTTTCCCGCAGCTCATACTTACTGTTAACTAGGTAAAAGGCCTCCATTGTGTCACTTAGTCTGTCTGTTTTGGGGGGATCTAGTGTACTGGTGGTTGGCACTAACATTAGGTATAAAGTGCTGATATCTGATATAAAGTGCCCCATTGCCACATCTGGCATGTCACGTGGCACTAACCCCTGACAATGAGCATGAAACCATTGGTAACAAGCATGGAACCCCGGGCATGAAACCCTTGGCAATGAGCATGAGACCCCTGGCAACGAGCAGGTAATTTAAAAATAATTGGAGGACTTACTGTGGGCATAATTTGTATGGGACATTATTGTGTGTGGAGCATAAAATGGTGTCGGGCATAACTGTATGTGGCATAATGTGTAATGGGCATTACAGTGTGTGACGTTATGTGTGGAATGGGCATTATGGTGTGTGGTATAATGTGGAATGGGCATTACGCCATGTGGAATAATGTGGAATGGGCATTACGGTGTGTGTAATAATGTGGAATGGGCATTATGGCATGTGGAATAATGTGGAATGGGCATTATGTTGTGTTGAATAATGTGGAATGGGCATTATGGTGTGGAATAATGTGAAATGGGCATTACGCCATGTGGAATAATGTGGAATGGGCATTACGGTGTGTGTAATAATGTGGAATAGGCATTATGGTGTGTGGAATAATGTGGAATGGGCATTATGGCATGTGGAATAATGTGGAATGGGCATTATGTTGTGTTAAATAATGTGGAATGGGCATTACGGTGTGTGGTATAAGGTGGAATGGGCATTACGCCATGTGGAATAATGTGGAATGGGCATTACGGTGTGTGTAATAATGTGGAATGGGCATTATGGTGTGGAAAAATGTGGAATGGGCATTACAGTGTGTGTAATAATGTGGAATGGGCATTATGGGGTGGAATTATGTGGAAAGGGAATTATGTTGTGGAATAATGTGGAATGGGCATTACGGAGTGTGTAATAATGTGGAATCGGCATTATGTTGTGTGGCATAATGTTTTACGGGGCATTACTATAAGGAGCAACAATGACAAATAATGCAAAGTGCATGAATCAGCTTTTTCCCGTGTTTTTGTTTTTCCTGCGTTATATTGTATATTATAATATAATATACTATATTATCTACTATTCTGTGGGCACGCCCCTTCCCCATGAAGCTACGCCCCTATTTTTTTGCAGTGCGCCTTTGGCGTACACATACATACAAATACATCTCTCTTTATATATATAAGAATGGAGTTAGAACCGGAACTGAAAACCATCTCTCCTCTCTTCACAGGTAAAAACACCATCTTCATGCTTGTATATCTGAGTCTCTCATCTCTCTCTGGCTACACTTTTCACACCCCAAGAAAGTTTGTCTGCAAATGTCAGTGATCCTTCTTCAATGCAAAATCCCCTCTGTTAATTAGCTGAACTTCTGATTGCACACCTCCCCCTTTGCCAGCTGATATAGGCCCTCATTCCGAGTTGTTCGCTCGGTAATTTTCTTTGCATCGCAGCGATTTTCCGCTAATTGCTCATGCGCAATGTTCGCACTGAGACTGCGCCAAGTAAATTTGCTAAGAAGTTTGGTATTTTACTCACGGCATTACGAGGTTTTTTCTTCGTTCTGGTGATCAGAGTGTGATTGACAGGAAGTGGGTGTTTCTGGGCGGAAACTGGCCGTTTTATGGGTGTGTGTGAAAAAACGCTGCCGTTTCTGGGAAAAACGCGGGAGTGGCTGGATAAACGAGGGAGTGTCTGGGCGAACGCTGGGTGTGTTTGTGACGTCAAACCAGGAACGAAACTGACTGAACTGATCGCAGTGGCAGAGTAAGTATCGAGCTACTCAGAAACTGCTTAGAAATTTCTATTCGCAATTTTGAGAATCTTTTGTTCGCAATTTTGCTAAGCTAAGATTCACTCCTAGTAGGCGGCGGCTTAGCGTGTGCAATGCTGCTAAAAGCAGCTTGCGAGCGAACAACTCGGAATGAGGGCCATAGGCAGCGTTTTTTCACACACACCCATAAAACGGCCAGTTTCCGCCCAGAAACACCCACTTCCTGTCAATCACACTCCGATCACCAGAACGAAGAAAAAACCTCGTAAAGCCGTGAGTAAAATACCAAACTTCTTAGCAAATTTACTTGGCGCAGACGCAGTGCGAACATTGCGCATGTGCAATTAGCGGAAAATCGCTGCGATGCGAAGAAAATTACCGAGCGAACAACTCGGAATGAGGGCCATAGCCCCTCATTCCGAGTTGTTCACTCGCAAGCTGCTTTTAGCAGCATTGCACACGCTAAGCCACCGCCTACTGGGAGTGTATCTTAGCTTAGCAAAATTGCGAACGAAAGATTCTCAAAATTGCGAATAGAAATTTCTTTGCAGTTTCTGAGTAGCTCCAGACTTACTCGGCATCTGCGATCAGTTCAGTGCTTGTCGTTCCTGGTTTGACGTCACAAACACACCCAGCGTTCGCCCAGACACTCCCTCGTTTCTCCAGCCACTCCCGCGTTTTTCCCAGAAACGGCAGCGTTTTTTCACACACACCCATAAAACGGCCAGTTTCCGCCCAGAAACACCCACTTCCTGTCAATCACACTCCGATCACCAGAACGAAGAAAAAACCTCGTAATGCCGTGAGTAAAATACCAAACTTCTTAGCAAATTTACTTGGCGCAGTCGCAGTGCGAACATTGCGCATGCGCAATTAGCGGAAAATCGCTGCGATGCGAAGAAAATTACAGAGCGAACAACTCGGAATGAGGGCCATAGTTGGAGCATTAAAGAGCAATATTATCAAGGCCTGCAGTCGGGACTTGGCCTGCTTGCATTTGTGAAGAATGCATCTGTTAAGAATGTGTTTTAAGAATGGAGTTAGAACCGGAGTTTGAACTGGATTTGGACTACGCTAAAATCTCTAATTAAACTAGTTTCCCAACCACTGCAACTCAGGACCATCATGTGGTCTCTCCTCACCTCTGCCATGAGAACACCAGGACCAATGCCTACTACTCCTGTGTCCAAGAACATCGTGACTGCCCCTGGGACTACCCCTCAAGCTGAGCAGGGAACTGAGGGATGTGCGCACCAGGACCAGACTTTGCTGGATGAGTTCCATTGGACATTAGTGTGCTCCCCACATTCTCACACCCACCCGCACTGCTCCCCACATTCTCACACCCACCCGCACTGCTCTCATGAGACCAGGTCATTTATCTTTTTCACAAAATAATGTTACTACAATTTTCCTGCAAATGTATCTTTCTCTTCTCTTTCTTCTTACACGGTACTTCCACCCCACTGTGTGCTATTCCTGTAATGTGTACCTCCATTGGTTGCACACCCTGCCAGTAGTAACCTATGCAGTGCGCCCCACATGGCTGCCTCGGATGGTCCCTCCGTGGGCAGAGTGTGCTTCATTTGGATCTTTCCATGCAGGGTATAGCATACTCCTACACACGTGTCAGTTTTCCCATACATGCATTTGGCCCTTGTATGGCTCATCTCCCAATGTGTAACCTTCGTAGTGCACCCAACATGGCTGCCTTATCTGGTGCGCTTGTGGATGGGATGAAAAATACATGGACCCGATGGTTTTATTGGAACCCTACTCTGAACTTAAGGACTCTGCAATCTCCCCATTTTGTGTTCTCTTCTAGGGGTGGACTATTCCACCCTGGGTAATCCTACACAGTGTGCCTAAGATGGCTGCCGCACCTGGTACCTTGTGAGGGTGAAATACACAACCCCTGGAGGTTATTACCCAAAATGCCTACACCAATCCTGCATTATGCTTTCTGTCTTTATTGTCTGTGTGGTTTATCTTTTGATGTAATACTTAAATCTTCTGTATTATGGGGATAATTCCAAGTTGATCGCAGCAGGAACTTTGTTAGCAGTTGGGCAAAACCATGTGCACTGCAGGGGGGCAGATAAAACATGTGCAGAGAGAGTTAGATTTGGGTGTGGTGAGTACAATCTGCAATCTAAATTGCAGTGTAAAAATAAAGCAGCCAGTATTTACCCTGCACAGAAACAAAATAACCCACCCAAATCTAACTCTCTCTGCACATGTTATATCTGCCTCCCCTGCAGTGCACATGGTTTTGCCCAACTGCTAACAAATTTCCTGCTGCGATCAACTTGGAATTACCCCCTATGTGCATTGTTTGAGTTCTAGTTGGCGCCGCGGATGGCTGCCTCGGTGCTGCTCTGCCAGGCAGCCTTCGTTTTTAGTCTTACATGTATAATATGTCTAATATGTTGAGTCTATTGTACAGTTGTAATGTGCGGTAAGAACTCATATGTGTAATGTTTGTAATGTATGCTACGTTTTCCCCCTTCTTATGCTATGTATTCCCCCTTCATGTTGCTGCTTGGCGATGCATTGTACCACAAAGAATTCCTAGTGTATGTGAGTACACCTGGCCAATAAAGCTGATTCTGATTATACACATATATATCCAGATAGACCGGCACTCCACTTTATAGCACCTGGGTACCCTCCCACGGAACGGAACCATGATGTATATAGAGGAAACGGGTGGCACTCCTCGGAATTCAAAAGATGGATGCGCCAGCTCAGTGGCGTTTCTATAATGGGTGCAGTGTGTGCGGTGCACATGGCCCCTGGGGGGCCCACACCGCACACACTGCACCCATTTCTCCTATACTTACCTTTCAGGCGTCATTGGTGTCTGTGTGCGGGCCCCCTCCTCTCCCGAGTCCCGTTGTCGGCAGTGCTGTGTGCGCTCTGAGAGAACACTAGAGACTCTGGCACAGTGCCGCCGCGCCTTTTTTCCAGAGACCTGCGCATGCGCTGTAGATTCTGCCACTGTGCCAGAGTCTCTAGTGCTCACTCAGAGCGCAAACAGTGCCACCGCTGCCGGCTACGGGACGGGAGAGGAGGGGGCCCGCACACAGAGACTGCACACGGGTCACCTCCTCTCTAGATACGCCCGTGCACCAGCTAGTGTATAGTCATGACTATATACTAGATGGTGTATGGATAGATAGATAGATAGATAGATAGATAGATAGATAGATAGATAGATAGATAGATAGATAGATAGATAGATAGATAGATAGATAACAAATATATATGAGAATGATAGATAGATAGATAGATAGATAGATAGATAGATAGATAGATAGATAGATAGATAGATAGATAGATAGATAGATAATAAATATATATGAGAATGATAGATAGATAGATAGATAGATACATAGACAGACAGACAGACAGACAGACAGACAGACAGATAGATAGATAGATAGATAGATAGATAGATAGATAGATGATAAATATATATGAGATAGATATGAGAGATAGATAGATAGATAGATAGATAGATAGATAGATAGATTATAAATATATATGAGATAGATATGAGAGATAGATAGATAGATAGATAGATAGATAGATAGATAGATAGATAGATAGATAGATAGATAGATAGATAGATAGAGTATATATATATATATATATATATATACCCAGTCAGGAAGGAGGCACTCAGAGACTTTCGGTAGCAAAAAAACGTTTTAGTGAAAACACTGCAAAATTATGACATTATCAACGTTTCGGGGCCCGTAGCCCCTTCGTCAGGATACCACACAGTGAAAGCAAACCAACATTTATAGGTGCACTCACCCCTCCAGGACGTCCCCCACAGGTTGCCGACGCCGCCGTGTCCAGGGCCCGGCGTCCGTCTCCACGAGCGGGATACTTCCGCCGGAAGTGACGTTCCGGGTCCCGCCCACGTTGCCCTGGCAACCCTGTATACAAAACAACAAAACACCATCATAGTAAGGGAGCCGGTCCGTGCAGCGTCACACCTAGCATATTGAAAGTGCGCTGTGCTTATGTGTAGACATGGTGACAAGATGCAGAAAGTGCTAGTGCCTGCCTCGCTCATCCTGCGACTAAAGCAACACTCTTAGGGTTATAAAAAGACGCCAGTGACAATACAATAGCGTCCCCCTATAGGGCACTTCAGTGATCTGCCGTGTATTTATATGCCTCATGAAAAACAATCTCCTCTGCATCTACAATATTACTGCAGCGGCCTGTAGATAAAAACAGTGCACAAAAAAGTTAGAAAAACTCAAAAACTGAAAAACCCCCATCAAAATATTAAAACACACCCAGTGTGAGGCCTACCCCTCTAAAAAATCATAGCACCATTCCAATAGTACCAGACGTGCCACCTCTCACGGATCGCTCCCTCCCCATATATATATCCAGCAACATTATACACATGTAGTTAAAATCACAATCCATTAATTAAGCTAAACATACAACATAAATACAATATACATACAATGTAACCAAACAGAGTACATGTAAACTCCACACAGTTGTTAGCAGCAATAGAACAAGGAAGAGTGACCACCTCCCCAGGCCTCCAAGGGCTCTATACCTTTGGTATTCCCATGACAGTAGACAGCCGTCCAAAACTATTAAATTGACTCCCCCTCTATAGTTCAAGGCTCCCCACTAATCCTATCCATAAAGTGCAGTCGTGAGACCATAGTGCCGACACAGCTGTTTTTATAAACAATTACTCAGACCCAATGATTCATTTAGGCCCCTGGGCCTAATGGTGTCAAGTCTGAAGATCCAACGGGATTCCAACTGAAGCAGTTTTAATGCCCTGTTGCCACCCCTGATGGACTCAGGCACCTGATCGATAATCCGATATTTCAAAGTGGCCATCCCATGCCTGAGGTTGGCGAAATGCCGTGCTACCGGCTGCTCACTATTCCCTGACGTTTTGGACGGCTGTCTACTGTCATGGGAATACCAAAGGTATAGAGCCCTTGGAGGCCTGGGGAGGTGGTCACTCTTCCTTGTTCTATTGCTGCTAACAACTGTGTGGAGTTTACATGTACTCTGTTTGGTTACATTGTATGTATATTGTATTTATGTTGTATGTTTAGCTTAATTTATGGATTGTGATTTTAACTACATGTGTATAATGTTGCTGGATATATATATGGGGAGGGAGCGATCCGTGAGAGGTGGCACGTCTGGTACTATTGGAATGGTGCTATGATTTTTTAGAGGGGTAGGCCTCACACTGGGTGTGTTTTAATATTTTGATGGGGGTTTTTGAGTTTTTGAGTTTTTCTAACTTTTTTGTGCACTGTTTTTATCTACAGGCCGCTGCAGTAATATTGTAGATGCAGAGGAGATTGTTTTTCATGAGGCATATAAATACACGGCAGATCACTGAAGTGCCCTATAGGGGGACGCTATTGTATTGTCACTGGCGTCTTTTTATAACCCTAAGGGTGTTGTTTTAGTCGCAGGATGAGCGAGGCAGGCACTAGCACTTTCTGCATCTTGTCACCATGTCTACACATAAGCACAGCGCACTTTCAATATGCTAGGTGTGACGCTGCACGGACCGGCTCCCTTACTATGATGGTGTTTTGTTGTTTTGTATACAGGGTTGCCAGGGCAACGTGGGCGGGACCCGGAACGTCACTTCCGGCGGAAGTATCCCGCTCGTGGAGACGGACGCCGGGCCCTGGACACGGCGGCGTCGGCAACCTGTGGGGGACGTCCTGGAGGGGTGAGTGCACCTATAAATGTTGGTTTGCTTTCACTGTGTGGTATCCTGACGAAGGGGCTACGGGCCCCGAAACGTTGATAATGTCATAATTTTGCAGTGTTTTCACTAAAACGTTTTTTTGCTACCGAAAGTCTCTGAGTGCCTCCTTCCTGACTGGGTATATTCATGGAGGTGGAAACCTCAGAGGAGGGCACCTGAGCCAGAAAGCCCACGGAGGCTCTCCGAGTGCCGGCCACCTGTGACGATTGTATATATATATATATATATATATATTAGCAATATAGCTTGGCACTCCGGACTCACACAAATTCAGATTAGGGGTGCCATCCTATTAAATTCCATAGCTACCAATGTCTTTCCTTGAAGAAACGAGGCGGCACTCCCAGATACTTCCAAAAAGCGTGATATATTCAATCAAAACAGCATAGTAATTTGTCAACGTTTCAAAGCCCGCAGGCTTTTTCGTCAGGACGTGAACAGTGTATAAGAAGGAACATGTTTTTATTTGGGTATTTTTTTTTGCAGAAGAGCTACAGGTACCAGCGGGCCTGTTTTTCCCCCGCATGCTGGTACTTGTGGTTCTCCAAGTACCGGCTTGCGGTGGAGGCTTGCTGGGACTTGTAGTTCTTCTGCAAAAAAAACAATATTCTTTAATTTGTACACATGGCTATCAGCCCCCCATCCGCAGCCCTTGGATGGGGGGGACAGCCTCGGGCTTCACCCCTGGCCCTTGGGCCCTTGAGTGGCTGGGGGGGGACCCCTTGATTGAAGGGGTCCCCACTCCTCTAGGGTACCCCGGCCAGGGGTGACAAGTTGGGTAATTAATGCCACGGCCGCAGGGCGCTGTATAAAAGTGACCCCCGGCTGTGGCATTATCTGTCCAGCTAGTGGAGCCCGGTGCTGGTACAAAAAAATACGGGGGACCCCTACTCTTTTTGTCCCCCGTATTTTTTGCACCAGGACCAGGCGCAGAGCCGGGTGCTGGTTGTTAAAATACGGGGGATCCCCTGTCATTTTTATTCCCATATTTTGGCAACTGAGGCTGGTTATGCTTAGGAGGGGGGACCCCACGCAATTTTTTTTCGGGTTTTTTACCGTTTTTCCATTAAAAAAAATATATATATATTTTTAAAAATATATAATACTTGTGCCTCCTAAATAGACAAACCAAGTACCTAATCCCTTCTAATAGAAATAGATATGCTATTACCAATAAAAAAAACACAAAAAAAACATGTTTTAAATTTTTTTTATTAGATTCTGCCAGCAAAGTGTGGCGGATTGAAAATGACGAATTTACTGTCTAAAAGCACTGTTGTCGAATTTACAATCTTCAATTGAATATACTTTTGTCGAAATGCCGCATTTGTACCATTGCAGAAATGTCGAATTTGACAAATGTCGAATTTCAAAAAGTCGAATTTGGAATGGCGTTTTTTTTGACGAAAAGTACTGTATTGCATTGTCGAATTTTTTTTTTGGGTGAAAATGTCCCATTTTTCGACATTTTCGGGAATTCCACCGCAATTGCATATACCCCATAGTCTCTCATATCCATCCTGCCACATAGCTAGTATAGATAGAACCAGCACACTGCAATTTCTTCAAAAACGTGCTATTTACTCCAAATGCATATTGAATTAATACAAGGCTCAGCGTATACTCATCGTATAAAAGCACAAACTACACATGTGACCTCCCAAACAGCCGTTTTCGGTGTATCCGTCTTCAGGGGAACAGTCAGAAAAAGTGCCAAAGTGCCTTGTGCAAATAGGTGCCTGTATAAAGTGCATAACCTGCTTCCCTTGTGAGCTCCATTTAAGCTCACCTAATGATGCTTACCTGTAACACCTGTGTCTCACACGTCCACCCACGAGCCATCAAGGAACCGCCACACCCCCCTCCCGCGATCTCCACCGCTGTAGCTACGCATGCCGGCTAATACGTATCCGGAAGATCAGGTCCGTGACACGCATAAGGATGCGTCACGTGACCGGAAGTTCGGGTCCGTCCGTGAGCCGCATCATGCGTTCCACAGCCCGGAAGTAAACACGAGTGGAGGGCGGCAGTATACTGAGCCCAATGGGTTGTCATGAAGATTTTATGTTATTTAATTTAGTAAAGAATATCCATCAGATTTTATCATGGCCACAGTTACCGGTGAGTTTGTTGTATTGAATAATTACTCTTATAATATGATAAGATACAGTTTAACAGAAAAAAAAAAAGGTAAAAATAAAAAGCCAATAACATACTTAAAGACAACTAGCAAATATGAACAACAATTCCTTGTAAAAAAAATAAACAAATAAATAAATAAATAAAACATCACAATAAAGTGTCTAGACCTTAAAGATATTATATTTCAAAAGCTGCAGTCACTTTGAGTAAATGGACACATTCGTCACTGGGTCATCTATTACAGTAATTCACAAAGACTTGCACTTTAGTCTGGATCCTATTAGGTATTAGGTATTAGGTCTTTCGGGCATTGAGGTGTCTCAGCAGCCACATCACAAGAATCACATTTACAATGAAGAGATCTGGCATGTTTCAGCCAAACTACAGGACTGGGACCACAAACTACTGTGAGATGTAATCCTTATATTAAGTGTAATTAAGCACACAGCATTCTGGAGATCAGAGGGCTTTGTCTTCAGTGAAGGATTTCAGTACTGGTTAATTCTGATTTGATGCATTGTATTCACACTTGTGAAATAAACCCCTTTATAGTGCTAAAAGGAACAGGGGCTGAAGTGTGTGATCAGATTTCCACACGACTGTGACAATTTCAGAAGGGAATATTGGCAGCACAGATGAGCAAATCTCTTGCAGTTCAGTTTGTGGGCGATCCATTCACAAATCTTCTATCGCTGGTCCAAAATATATATATATATTTTTACAAAAAACAAACGTATTAAACATTTTTAAAAGTTGTATTTTATTTTCTTAAATCAAAAAAAATTGTTTTAAAGTGCTTTTTTTTCCAAATATAGAGATCTTTTTGCAACATTTTAACCACTCGTGAACTAGATGGGGTGTGACGTACCCCAGCAAGATTTAAACTCCAAAAACTAAAAACTGCTGCACACAAGTTGCGGTTTTGTGTAACTGGAGCTGTGACGTTGCCAGTTTGCGTAGTGATGTCGGTTTAGTGCGGTGAGCACTAGTGCAGCGAGTACACGTGCGTAAAGTGAGTGTGGGCATCTCATACCCTACCTGGTGCGGCATGTAGCAAAAAAGGTTAGACACAGTACATTGGCTTTTATTACTTTTTTTTATAAATATTTTAATATTTATACAGCATTGATAAAACTTGTGAATTATAGAACTTGTTGCATATAATAAATGGTGCTCCAGCCAATCAGCTTTTAACTGTCATGTGTTCAGCTCCCAACTCTGGGTAGACACTGGCCAATATAGCAGCCATTTTATTGAACGACACAGACATATCGCATCGAACCTGTAGAACAGCCGATGACCAATATATCTACAGATATATTGGTACATCGGTGTGTGTGTATGGGCGGTCAGCTGACGGCCCGTCAGTGCTGCAAGTATGGCATACCACCGTGCCATCCACCATACCTGCATCCCGCTGCTGTGTGAGGGGAGGAGAGCGCAGCGCCTCTCCTACCCCTCAATTCTCTGTGATGTCCGGTCTCCGGCGCCGCGGCTCCTGATTGGCTACCGGTCCGTGAACTCTGATTGGCTAACGAACGGTGCCTCATTTGAAATACCCGCCGCCGGAGACCGGACTTCACAAGCACTGAGGGGCAGGAGAGGCACTGCGCTCTCCTCCCCTCACACAGCAGAGGCAGCGGTGAGCAGGGGGCGTGGGAGCACTCTGGGGCAAAGTGCATCTGGCACTGGGGCAATGTGTATCTGACACTGGGGCAATGTATATCTGGCACTGTGGGGCAATGTGTATCTGACACTGGGGCAATGTGTATCTGGCACTGGGGCAATGTGTATCTGACACTGGGGCAATGTGTATCTGGCACTGGGGCAATGTATATCTGGCACTGTGGGGCAATGTGTATCTGACACTGGGGCAATGTGTATCTGGCACTGGGGCAATGTATATCTGGCACTGTGGGGCAATGTGTATCTGACACTGGGGCAATGTGTATCTGGCACTCTAGGGCAATGAGTATCTGACACTGGGGCAATGTGTATCTGACACTGGGGCAATGTGTATCTGACACTGGGGCAATGTGTATCTGACACTGGGGCAATGTATATCTGACACTGTGGGGCAATGTATATCTGACACTGTGGGGCAACGTGTGTCTGGCACTATTGGGGTCATATGTGTATCTGGCCCCCATATGTGTATCACACCTCCATTTTCATTGGCGCGCCCTATAAGGCATTTGGCCACACCCATTCTTTAGGCACGCGCACACAGTACCTATAAGACATTTTTGTACCAGCACCACTGCCGCCCGTACACATGCTGCAGCAGCCGGCTGTGATTGAGGGCTGAACTGGACGGGCGCATGTAAATGCTGCCCAGTTCGTGATGTCAGTCACGACAGATCGGGCAGTGTGTATGCACATCACCCTGCCCGATCCATCTATAGATATATCTGTAGATCAATTGAACTGCAGATATTTCTACAAGTGTGTACTCAACTTTACTGTCATGTGATCAGCTCCTAACCGTCATGTGTTCATCTCCCAACTGTCATGTGTTCAGCTCCTAACTGTCATGTGTTCAGCTCCTGTCATGTGTACAGATCCCAACTGTCATGTGTCCAGCTCCCAACTGTCATGTGTCCAGCTCCCAACTGTCATGTGTTCAACTCCAAACTGTCATGTGTTCAGCTCCCGTCATGTGTCCAGCTCCCAACTGTCATGTGTCCAGCTCCCAACTGTCATGTGTTCAGCTCCTATCATGTGTTCAGCTCCTAACTATCCGGTGTTCACCTCCCAACAGTCATGTGTTCAGCTCCAAACTGTCATGTGTTCAGCTCCTAATTGTCATGTGTGCAGCTCCCAGCTGTCATATGTGCAGCTCCCAGCTGTCATGTGTTCAACTCCAAATTGTCATGTGTTCAGCTCCTAACTGTCATGTGTTCAGCTCCAAATTGTCATGTGTTCAGCTCCAAATTGTCATGTGTTCAGCTCCAAACTTTCATGTGTGCAGCTCCTGTCATGTGTGCAGCTCCCAACTGCCATGTGTTCAGCTCCAAACTGTAATGTGTTCAGCTCCTATCATGTGTGCAGCTCCTGTCATGTGTTCAGCACCAAACTGTCATGTTCAGCTCCAAACTGTCATGTGTTCAGCTCCTATCATGTGTGCAGCTCCTGTCATGTGTTCAGCTCCAAACTGTCATGTGTCCAGCTCCAAATTGTCATGTGTTAAGCTCCCAACTGTCCTGTATTCAGCTCCTAACTGTCATGTGTTCAGCTCCCAACTGTCATGTGTTCAGCTCCTAACCGTCATGTGTTCAACTCCCAAATGTCCTGTGTTCAGCTCCTGTCATGTGTTAAGCTCTCAACTGTCATGTATTCAGCTCCCAACTGTCATGTGTCAGCTCCTAACTGTCATGTGTGCAGCTCCCAACTGTCATGTGTTCAATTCCAAACTGTCATGTGTTCAGCTCCCAACTGTCATGTGTTCAGCTCCCAACTGTCATGTGTTCAGCTCCTAACCGTCATGTGTTCAACTCCCAAATGTCCTGTGTTCAGCTCCTGTCATGTGTTAAGCTCCCAACTGTCATGTATTTAGCTCCTAACTTTCATGTGTGCAGCTCCCAACTGTCATGTGTTCAACTCCAAACTGTCATGTGTTCAGCTCCTGTCATGTGTTCAGCTCCTGTCATGTGTTCAGCTCCAAATTGTCATGTGTTCAGCTCCAAGCTGTCATGTGTTCAGCTCCAAACTTTCATGTGTGTAGCTCCTGTCATGTGTTCAGCTCCCAACTGTCATGTGTTCAGCTCCTAACTGTCATTTGTTCAGCTTCCAACTGTCATGTGTTCAGCTCCCAACTGTCATGTGTTCAGCTCCCAACACGATTTATCATAAGCAACAAGATTTATCACTCACAAGTTTTATCATTCGTTAATAATTGAGCCCCTTAGTGACCTGCTAAAGTCTTTTTTACAAAATCTATGCTGTAACCGCATGAGTACCCTGAACCTGACGCTGGCATTTCCTGTAGTTTCTGTGTACGACTTAGGCCCCCATTTATCAAGCCTTGGTGAGTGATAGATAGTACGGTGAAAACGTACCAGCCGATCAGTTCCTAACTTCCATGACACAGGCTGTGTTTGAAAAATGACAGTTAGGAGCTGATTGGTTGGTACTTTAGCACTGTGCTAGTTATCACTCTCCAAGGCTTGATAAATCTGGGCCTTAGTCACTTATCTCTGTAAAAAAGGCAAAAGACAGAGTTCCAATAGGAGTGACCTGCGCCATACCTCGTGCCATGCATCGGGTAAAAAATTCCCTTACACCTAATAACTTCAACCAGGTGTTGTGTGTTTTTTTCATCTTTGACGGCATAGAAAAACCACCTTATGTTATCTATATGATACCAAACCTAGTGGATTTATCAAGTCATGCTCCTCTATTCGGGACATTTCTTTACCGGACGGTAATTGATTACATTGAGATATTGTTTTTATTTATATGTATATTATATTATGTATTATACAATTTTCTAAAATTATTTAAATACCAGTGCTTTTTTTTTATCATCACAAGTGGAGATTTGTGTTTAGTTTTCTTTTCCAGGTGGGGTGAGTACACCCACTAAAAAGCAGCAGGTATTTATATTATCAGCTGGTGCTGAGCCAAATAAATTTTTGTCACTTTAGTGATGTGCCTACAGTAGTTATGTTGCTAGCTTGTGAAGGCAAGAAAGAGGGGTGATTAACGTAACCGTAAGATTTACCACCCCTCTCCCCACCAGATACATTTGGGTACAGAAAAGTTTTGATAACTTTTTGCACGAATCGCATTGCAAGACCATTATGCAGACGTAGAGTTACAGCGATAAAGTCTTTGAGTTCCGCCATTGATCTACCGTTCTGCTGAACTTCTCAATGTATTTGCAAATTTGATTTTACCTCAGTGCATAGTGAATACATAGAGTTGTGACAGTGGCAGCCAGTGCATTATGCTACAGTATATAGTGTGGGTGGTGCAGCTGATATGGGAAATTAAGATCAAATTCCTACGAGAAAACAGGTGAAACTGCATGGCACAAAAATTTGAATATTCCCAGGAATAGTTCTGAAGATTCATCTCTGTTACTCTACAGTTTACACCAAGGTTAGCCAAAACTCATGAGGATGAAAATGCTATAAGTATACGGCTGGATGTTAGAATCATTGAAGCAACACTTTTATTGTTTAAAATATTTAGATAATTAAATCCTAAAAATGTATTACTTTGCGCAGTCCCACTGAATACAATACTTTAGCTGGAGTTACTGAACCAATCTTTGCTTACGATTTATTTGTCATACAACAAGGTGTTGGGTATGATATTAAACAAGTTATTTCCTTTTTCTTTTTTATCAGTGATTGTCACGTTTATTTATGGTCTATAAATTCAAGCCGCTCTTTAATGAACCCAAATATTGAGGATGCTGACCTGTCTACTTATCTACTTAGCTAAAGAAATTAATAGAGGCGCTCATGAAATCCACACACCATAATTTCACAGGATCAGTAACAACCAAAGAGTCAAATGATTTTGTAAAAAATATGTGTATTTAATATTCACAATAATCTAATAAGAATACCATTTAATAAAGACAATTCATAGGTAATATTGATCGTAGCTATCTGGTTTGCCACATGCATATATTTAAAAACACATGAATTATCTAAGCTATTGCAATTGTTGTTTGTAACATTAAAATTTCACTGAACTGGCTGATTGAAAGTTCAAATGTAACAATGTGTTACAATCCTTGGGAAACACTGTTGCCACAGCTGCTGAATGACCTGAAATTTACCTGCGGCAGTGACGGGCGGCCACCATTTGGCACGGAATCGAGCCGTGGGCTCTGTGCAGCAGCTGCGACCGGCCTCATCATCCTCCATCCCGCTGACCACCGGCGGACGGTGCACGTCCAGGTAGTCTGGGAGGAAGCTTCTCAGTGCAGCCGGATCTCTGTGGCGGTGTCTTGTCCAGCAGCGTCACGCCTGCCGTCCGCACTTGTCTACACGGCACATACCGGGTGACTATCAGCAGGTTAATGGAGCTCAACTCAGCGGTTGGTTTACACATCTAGACACGCCACGTACCCTCCAGCTTCACTATCTATTGGGCAAGTTCTGGACTCACCCGGGGACGCTCGGGTCCACCAGCCCATATGGAGAGGTAATCTCTTTTATATACAACCAACATATGCCGATAATCTGCATTGAAGTTCACTCCTTAAACGTGCAGTAACTGTGTCCTACTCAGGAACCACATTCAGCAGCTGTGGCAACAGTGTTTCCCAAGGATTGTAACATATTGTTACATTGGAACTTTCAATCAGCCAGTTCAGTGAAATTTTAATGTTACAAACAACAATGGCAATAACTTAGATAATTCATGTGTTTTTAAATATATGCATGTGGCAAACCAGATAGCTACGATCAATATTACCTATGAATTGTCTTTATTAAATGGTATTCTTATTAGATTATTGTGAATATTAAATACACATATTTTTTATAAAATCATTTGACTCTTTGGTTGTTACTGAACCTGTGAAATTGTGGTGTGTGGATTTCATGAGCGCCTCTATAAATTTCTTTAGCTGGTTATGTTTATAGGAGTATCGCACATCTCCTTATAGTGGCGAACGTGCTCCTACACTATCAGTTCCAGGTTCATTTTATTTAGATTAATTAGCTTATTGTTAAACACAGGCGCAGCAAAAGATTTTTTCTCTCTTACTTATCTACTTACCTAATTTAAAGGCAGGTCTATATCTACCAGCTGGCTGGATGGCACGCACCAGGGGACTCGAGCAGACCCCCTAGGTTGTTCCTCAAAATAAAGAACCATATTTGCTATCTATCTATCTATCTATCTATCTATCTATCTATCTATCTATCTATCTATCTATCTATCTATCTAAGACTGAACCTTGATAATACAGAGATCCTTATGATAGGTCACAGGACAAGACTGCAGCATAGCCAACCAACAGGACCTACGCTTGGGGGATTAGAGCCACAAAACACTGAACATGCGCAGAATCTTGGTTTTGTCCTGGATAGTGACCTGACAATTAAGCATCTGGTATCAGCCACAATCAAATCCTCATTCTTTCATCTGAGGAACATAGCCAGAATCAAGCACTTAATTCCCTCAGAAGACCTGCCAGAAGTCATACAGTACATGCATTTGTATCATCACGCCTAGACTACTGCAATGCCCCCTACCGTGTTCTCATCTCTAGTAAGATGGTGAATCACTTTCAAGATTGGCTTACTCACCTTCAAAGCCCTACATGACCAGGGCCCAAGGTACCTGAAGCAGCTTCTGATTCCATACTGCCCCACTCGATCTGTAGATGAAGGACTAACAGTACCTAGAATCTCCCTGAATTAATCTGGGGGTCGAGCTTTCAGCTTTGTGGCTCCTACTCTACGGAACTCACTTCCCCACAAAGTGCGAGAGGCCCCAACTATAGAATCCTTTAAAAACAGACTCAAGACTTACCTATTTACTTACGCATTTCACTAATATCTACTGATAAACGTGTATTGTGTTTTGTGCTGTAAAGGCAAATGTAAAGCGCTCTGAGTCCTATCAGGAGAAAAGTGCTATGTAAATAACATTGGGGCAGATGTAGTAACCTGGAGAAGGCATAAGGAAGTGATAAACCAGTGATGTGTGCAAGGTGATAAACGAACCAGCCAATCAGCTCCAATATGTAAATTAACAGGAGCTTATTGGCTGGTGCATTTATCACCTTGCACATATCACTGGTTTATCACTTTCTTATGCCTTCTCCAGGCTTAATACATCTGCCCCATTATTAGCTATATATTATACTAGCGTTTGCCCGCGGGTTCGCTCGCATGGATGTCTGTTATTGCTCAGCGAAAGTCATTTTACAAAGACAGTAGTGCCATCTAATATTGTGATGTATGTATTATATTGTACACGTTGATCACAAATTTTCTTTGTAAACAATATTTGCAGTTTTTTTTTAAGAAGCAATGTACTTTCTGCTATCTTCTGTCTTCTCTTCTATCTCTGTATGTCTGTCTTTCCTCTTCTTTCTTCCCCCAAGGTCTGCTACATCGTTCCCTTTTCAGATTTCTTCTATCCCTCTTCCTATCTATAAAATTGGTCACTATACTGTAATCTATATTTTGAGGTCTTCAGACTGTGGGGCAGATGTATTAACCTGGAGAAGGCATTAGGAAGTGATAAACCAGTGATATGTGTAAGGTGATAAACGCACCAGCCAATCAGATCCTAACGGTTAATTTACATATTGGAGCTGAGTGGCTGGTTCCTTTATCACCTTACACATATCACTGGTTTATCACTTCCTTATGCCTTCCCCAGGTTAATAATACATCTGCCCCAATGTCACATACC